>NC_048445.1:17886696-17994920 GCF_004353265.1 Vitis riparia
ATAAGGGCCTAAGGTGATAACAATGACGATAATAATAATAAGGATAATTACAATAACAATAAGGTTTTGAAATAATAATAATAATAATAATAATGATAACAAGATTTTGAAAGTCGAATTAATGATAACAATAATAATAATGAGATTTTAAAAGTTAAATCAATAATAATAACAATAAGGTTTTGAGGGTTTGAATTAATAATAACGATAATAATAATAATAATAATAATAAGATTTTGAAAGTGGAATTAATAATAATAATAATAATAATATGATAATTGAAATAATAATAATAACAACAGTTAACTATAATAATAATAATAATAGTAATAATAGTCAATAATAATAATAATTGAAATAATAATAATAATAATAATAGCTAATAATAACAATAATTAATAATAATAATAATTAATAATAATAACAATTGAAATAATAATAATAATAATAGTAATAATAGTCAATAATAATAATAATTGAAATAATAATAATAATAATAGCTAATAATAACAATAATTAATAATAATAATAATTAATAATAATAACAATTGAAATAATAATAATAATAATGGTTAATAATAATAATAATAATAATAATAGTAATAAGAGTTAATGATAATAATAATAAAAATAATAATAGGCCTTGGGCTTCAAAAATGGCTTCCAATAATAATAACATGGATTTCAAAAAAATGGGCCTGGAAGGGAAATGGGCTAAGGGGTTAGAAATGGGCTTTGGGCTCCATCTTCTTCCTAGCTCCCCCCACGTATGGCTGCTACATCTGCAGCCACCTCCTCGCGGCGGCAGCAGCCACGAGCACCGAGGCGTGGATTCTCCAGGCGAGGTGGACGGCTCCTGAGCCTTGGTGGCGCGAGGACAACTCCGGATCTCGCCCTTCCAGACGAAGACGACGGCGCGGCTGCGAGCTATGGCAGCGGTGGCGCTGCCGCGGACAATGGCAGCGCAGGGAAGAACGGAGCAGCGGCGGCGCGGGGAAGAGAGAGAGGCTGCGGCGGCGCGACGAAGAGAGAAGCCGCAGTGGCGATCTGGCGACGTCCTGAGGATGCCGCCGCCGTGGTGACTGGTGTGGGCGCGCGCGCGCGTAGACGGAACAGGTGGCGACGGATTGGCGACCTCCAGAAAGAATGCTCGCCTTCCATCGCGAACCAGAAACAGGAGAAACGGCGAGAACAGAGCACCAAAAAATAGGAACGAAAAGAACCTATACAAGCCTCATTTCGTGTATCACTCAATGAGCTCAGATGGGGGGTGGGCCAAAACAGTCACCAAGTGAATTTTCTCTAAAAAAAACCAAGTCGTGAATGCCAGTATTTCATGTGAAATCTCAGAATAGAGGATAGAAAACAGGACAAAGATCGAACAGAGGATGAGTGCAAGCAAGCTCAAATTACATAAGAATAAACAAGAATCCTCGGCAAGCAAAACCAGACATCAGAATATAAATCCCATGGTTCCCGGAAAACATAATAAAATAGCATGAAAATAAAGGAAACTCGCTTTCAGAAACCATACCTGTGTTCTTCGCTCCCCTTGGCCCCTCTCGTCCTCTGCTTTCTCTCCCTTTTTCCCCCTCTTTGACAGCCCAAAAAAATCCGAAAAAAAAGATCTTTTTCGTTCTCTCTGACAACTTCTCCTCCAAGCCACCTCCCCTGCCGCCAGCAGCAGCTCCTCTCCCATCCTATGGCCGCCAAAAGCAGCCCCTCCTTCTTTCGAGTGGTCAGAAAATTTTTAATAATGGAAAATGCCAGCTCTCCTTCTCTGGGGGGGTCTACAAATATGCCCCTCTTCGGAAGAGTTCACGAGTGTAAAGAACATGAACACTGGAGTGAAAAGCAAGTGTGAATAGTGAGTGTAATGAAGCGAACTCTAGCGAAGAACTAAGGAGACCCCCATATGAGTACTAGTGAAACACGAACCCGCTCAGACCAACAAACAAACACAAAGGCTCTAAACCGGACGGAAAACGATGTCTCAAAATGTCCCTAAAACCAGACTGAGGACCTAGGCTTCCTCTAAGACGTCTCCAAAAGTGACTCGAAAGACCATATCAAGGATGAGTAGCAGTCGAACCACTCTAGAAGTACGGGAAAGAATGCGTCTAAAGGAGACTGTCCTACGTGAACCACATGAAAGCAACAAGTGTAGGGTGCTCAATAACATAACAGAAATACGTATCGTGGACTCGAAGGATCGTGTCATGAGCAATGAGGAGGGAAATCTGAAGAACAATGACGAATAGGCGATAAGCACCAGGTAACCAGGTGAGGAAAAAAATGAGAGTAAGTGTGATACCATGAAAGCCAGAGTGGGCAATGTCAGTGAATGTGAATACTGGGGAACTGAACTGTGACTCGGAATGATACAAAGGAGGAGAAGCGACTCCAATCATCAATAACACGGAAAGATGGTGACTCAAGGTGCCTAAACGGATACGTACAATGGCTCTGAACGCCAAACTAAAGAAAGATGTTGGCATCGAATGCATGAATGAGCATGAAAAATGGCTCTAAACGCCAAAACTAAGAGAGAAAGTGACTCTAAAACGCATGAATGGGCACGAAGAATGGCTTCGAACGCCAAACTACGAAAGATAGTGAATCAAAATGCATGAATGGATACAAAGAAAAGCGGCTCTAAATGCCAAGACTGGAAAGTGATGAAGGCTCTGAACGCTGGCGCTGAACGTCAAAACTAAGAACGATGATGGCTCCAAATGCCAAGCCTGGAAAGTGATAAAGGCTCTGAACGCCAAACTGAAAATAGTGATGGCTCCGAACGCCAAAACTGAGAAGCGATGATGACTCTGAACGCCAAAACTGAGAACGATGATGACTCTGAACGCCAATCCTGTAAAGTGATAAAGGCTCTGAACGCCAAACTGAAAATAGTGATGGCTCTGAACGCTGAAACTGAAAAGCGATGATGGCTCTGAAAGCCAAACTGAAAAGCGATGATGGCTCTGAAAGCCAAACTGAAAATAGTGATGGCTCTGAACGTTGAAACTGAAAATAGTGATGGCTCTGAACGCCAAAACTGAAAAGCGATGATGGCTCTGAAAGCCAAACTGAAAAGCAATGATGGCTCTGAACGCCAAAACTGAAAATAATGATGGCTCTGAACGCCAAAACTGAAAAGCGATGATGGCTCTGAAAGCCAAACTGAAAAGCAATGATGGCTCTGAACGCCAAAACTGAAAATAATGATGGCTCTGAACGCCAAAACTGAAAAGCGATGATGGCTCTAAACGCCAAACTGAAAATAATAATAGCTCTGGAAGCCAAATCAAAAAGCTAACTCTAAAAGCTAAACTAGAAAATAACAGCTCTGGAAGCCAACTAAAAAAACTAACTCTAAACGCTAAATTAGGAAATAATGGCTCTGGAAGCCTAAACAAGATGACAGTAATGGCTCTGGAAGCCTAAACAAACAACAGAAATGGCTCTAGAAGCCTAAACAAGATGACCAAAATGGCTCTGGAAGCCTAAACATGACGACAGTAATGACTCTGGGAGCCTAAACAAGGTGATGGTAATGGCTCTAGGAGCCTAAACAAGATGATGGAAATGGCTCTGGAAGCCTAAATCAGATGACAGTAATGGCTCTGGAAGCCTAAACAAGACGACAATAACGGCTCTGGAAGCCTAAACAAGAAGACAGAAATGGCTCTGGAAGCCTAAACAGGACAACGGTAATGGCTCTGGAAGCCTAAACAAGATGACAGAAATGGCTCTGGAAGCCTAAACAAGATGACAGTAACGGCTCTGGAAGCCCAAACAAGATGATAGTAATGGCTCTGGAAGCCTAAACAAGATGACAGTAATGGCTCTGGAAGCTGACACGAGATGAGAGAAATGGCTCTGGAAGCCTAAACAAGATGACAACGATGGCTCTGGAAGCCGACACGAGATGAGAGAAATGGCTCTGGAAGCCTAAACAAGGTGATGGTAATGGCTCTGGAAGCCTAAACAAGATGACGGAAATGGCTCTGGAAGCCTAAACAAGATGACAGTAATGGCTCTGGAAGCCTAAACAAGACGACAATAACGGCTCTGGAAGCCTAAACAAGAAGACAGAAATGGCTCTAGAAGCCTAAACAGGACAACGGTAATGGCTCTGGAAGCCTAAACAAGATGACAGAAATGGCTCTGGAAGCCTAAACAAGATGACAGAAATGGCTCTGGAAGCCGAAACAAGACGACAGGAATGGCTCTGGAAGCCTAAACAGGACAACGGTAATGGCTCTGGAAGCCTAAACAAGATGACAGAAACGGCTCTGGAAGCCTAAACAAGACGACGATAATGGCTCTGGAAGCCTAAACAAGGTGATGGTAATGGCTCTGGAAGCCTAAACAAGATGACGGAAATGGCTCTGGAAGCCTAAATCAGATGACAGTAATGGCTCTGGAAGCCTAAACAAGATGACAGAAATGGCTCTGGAAGCCGACACGAGATGAGAGAAATGGCTCTGGAAGCCTAAACAGGACAACGGTAATGGCTCTGGAAGCCTAAACAAGACGACATAAATGGCTCTGGAAGCCTACACGAGATGGGAGAAATGGCTCTGGAAGCCTAAACAGGACAACGGTAATGGCTCTGGAAGCCTAAACAAGACGACATAAATGGCTCTGGAAGCCTACACGAGATGGGAGAAATGGCTCTGGAAGCCTAAACAGGACAACGTAATGGCTCTGGAAGCCTAAACAAGATGACAACAATGGCTCTGGAAGCCGAAACAAGACGACAGGAATGGCTCTGGAAGCCTAAACAAGGTGATGGTAGGGGATGCTCTAGGTGATAACTCGTAAAGATCGACAAATGAGTCTGACAACCATGAAATCAAGACAAGACACAATAAACCCAAAGAGAGGGGGTATGCCCCAGTAGAAAAGCGCTGAAGGGGGTATGCCCCAGTACGACGACTCGCAAAGATCAAGAAATGGACTGAGTAGTGAAGAAGATCTGCAAAATATCCGATGAACTCAAAGACGGGGGTATGCCCCAGTGTGGCGTGCTGCTGCAAATCCCAATCCGTTGAAAATGGCTGAACGGGACTCTACGAGTCTCGAACGACGCTCTACTGAGATCTCATATCGCTGAAAAGCCCAGGAATAATGGTCAGTGAGGCGAATACAATATATCTCGGCCGAGTGATGGAGACTGTAACGGATATGTGAGAGAACGATCGCCTCCAGGGCTAAATGAGGGCAATATGCCCAGTATGGCATCAGATGTACCCGATCTGTCCTGATGACCCGAGCATAACACCAATGGGATGCATAACAGATCTGATACGTACCCCACCGAAATGATGACGCGGGAAATCCAGGCACCAGAGACAACTCCATCCAGGAATCACGACCATATCAAAGGGTATGAATCTGGCTGAATGACTCAAGAGAGGCTCCTCGGAGTATCCGGACAAAATGGAATCAAACATCGACCTGGCGCGTACCTCATAACCGTGGATGATGACGTAAACCAGTGGGGATCTATAAATCTCGATCAAGATGGGGAATATGCCCCAGTGTGGCATCGAGAATGTAACATGTCGAAAGAGAAAATCAGATGAGCTCAGATCATCTATGCCTGCAACTGAATCAAACCCACATATCGAAGAGGTGTCCCTCGGAAGGAAACATGACGACATCCAAGCATCTAAAAGCGCGGACCTGGCTAGATGGCTCTCGATAGGCTCCCTAAGGAATCATCGTGAGGATAGCGAATATATCATCATCTCTGCATAAATCTCGCCAGATAAGGATAAGCATGCGACTCCCTCATGATCTGTAAATCTCATCCGAACCGAAACATGCCCCTGTATGGCATCGAAATGTATGATAGGTCGAAGATCAGATAGCATGGAATCCTCTATCCTCGAACATGTGACCCCTGCGAAGATCCATAAAGATCCTCCGAAACGGAATATGCCCAGTATGGCATCAGGTGCGCGACAGGTCCGAAGAACAAATGTCATGAAATCATCCATCGTAGCACATGTGACCTCCATGAAAGTCCGTAAATCTCATCTGAGACGGAAAATATGCCCCAGTATGGGCATCGGATGCACGATAGGCCGGAAATCGAGCGACATGAAATCATCCGTCATCGAGCATGTAACAATGGTCGTCCGAATCCATAACTGAATCATGCACACATATCCAAGATGTACCTCCCAGACGGAGAGACATGATGGCATCCAAGCGTCGAGAAGTGCGGACCTGGCTGGGTGGATATCAGGGGGTCCGTAAGGTAACGATCATGTCACGTCTCAGTGAGCATCCAGTAAGTGATGATCGTGCAAGCCGTGAGGATCCATGAACCCCAAATGAAATGGGATATGCCCCAGTGTGGCACCAGAGGTATGATAGGTCCAAAAACAAGTGACACCAAATCAATCATCATCAAACTCGCGATCCCGGTAATCCGAACACAACTGAATCAGACCTGCACATCAAAGAGGCGACCCCCAGAAGAAGAAGCATGACGATATCTAAATATCAACCAGATCTCAATCACCTGTCCAAGTAGAGGCTGCCGAAGACGACATCTGATCCCATGGCCTCAGGGTGGTCTTAAGACACGGGACGTAACGTAGGCCAAGGTGATAGGGTGATAGAAATGAAAGGAAACTAGGCTCAAATACCCAATGATCAAAACTCATGCCCTCATATATGAAATGCAACATGTATAGTGAACCCCATGAGCCATGGACCTGAGGATGCCTAACATGAATATGATGTCGATAAGGAGACAAATGAAGCAACATGAACTGATAGTGGTATGTGTAATGATGATGTGAAATGAGTGTCGAACCCGAGATGGGTCGCTGTAAGGAGGGAACAAGATGTGAAGGGAATGAGATGAATCACAAGCAACGATAAAAACGACAGCGAAACAATGAATATGCGAGGAAAGGTGGTGATCGACTCAGATCAAACATGAAGTGAAGTCACATCAATAATGAATGTAATGATGGAAAGGACAATGACTCGGAGTCCTTAGGAGAAGGTCACTCATCTCTCTCACAAATAGATATGACAAGCAATACAAATAACATGGGATCTCAGAGAGCTCACATACGAACTCCCAATAACGAACATACTCGATAAAAATGACCCTCAGACATCAATATACGTACTCAATGATAAAAAATAATACACACCTGCGGTTTTTTGTTTTTTTTTTTTTTTTTTTTTTTTTTTTTTCAAATTTTTTTTTTTTTTTTTTTTTTTTTTTTTTTTTTTTTTTTTTTTTTTTTTTTTTTTTTTAAATTCACGAACACGCGTACCCTGAACATGAACAAATGAACCTCAAAGATGGTATCAATAACAAATGGACACACTCCCAAGCGATAAGGTAACAAACAAACTCTCTCTGACAAGATGACCTTCTCAAACTAAGGATCTCTAAACCAGTGTCCGCGAGATAGATGGTGGAAATGATGTGACTATCCTCCGTGTGATGAACTGAAGAGGCTCACCACTCAGGGTGGAGAGAATATGAGACGAACAAATAGTAGATAGGATAGGAAAGAAGAGATGAATAACACAACCAATAAGATGAGATGAAAATGCACAGGTGCAATGATAGGAAAAGATGATGAGAAAAACATGCCCCTAGGTCCAAGGCTCATGAAACTCCCAAACAATGCATGCATACATTAAAGGGCCCCTGTCCCGGTGTGAAAATGTGAGCAAGGCGATAAGAAAGAAAGGCTATAATACGCATGTGAGGCTCAATGGGCTGGCAACGGACTATGTATCACAGAGGAATAACAAGGTAATGGCTAATCGAAATGATGGCCACCCATCCTGCGACCATGGTCTCAAACATAGTACCTCTTCAGCTGATCCACATTGGTTGGCTCTGAGAATCGGTTTCCGTCTAAATCCATCAGCCATGCAGCGCCCTCTGGGGTCAACTCCCTGATGAAATAAGGTCCGCTCCAGTTGGGTCTGAACTTCCCTCTAGGATCTCTGATCAATCCTCTGATGACTTTCAAGACTAAGTCACCTACATGTAGTGGTCTGGGCTTGACCCGCTTTTTGAAAGCGCGGGCCATCTTCCTCTGATATGCACGAACATGGTCTGCTGCTCTCAATCTCCTCTCATCTAGGAGATTGAGCTGATCGAATCGAGCCTGAGCCCAATCTGTCTCGGGAATCTGCTGCTCTAGTGCTACCCTCAACGAACCCATCTCAATCTCAACGGGTAGCACCGCCTCCATGCCATATACCAATGAGTAAGGTGTGGCGCCTGTAGAGGTGCGAAAAGAGGTCCGATAAGCCCACAATGCAAATGGGAGCTTCTCCGACCAATCCCGAGAAGTCTCAATCATCCTCCGTAATATCCTCTTAATATTCTTATTCGCGGCCTCTACTGCCCCATTCGTCTGCGGCCTGTACGCAGACGATCTATGATGTCGAATGCGTATCTCTGTACTAAGGTGTCAACCTCTCCTCTGAAATGTACCCCTCTATCTGAAATCAACTCATGAGGGACCCATAGCGACAGATGATGTGTGATCTGATGAAACCAGCGACTCCAACCGATGTCAATCTCGCATATGAGGCGGCCTCCACCCACTTGGTGAAGTAATCGATGGCGACCAGGATGAACTCATGACCACTGGAAGATTTCGGCGAAATCTTCCCGATGATGTCAATACCCCATACGGAAAATGGCCATGGCGAAGTAAGTGCATGCAACTCGGAGGGCGGCACGTGAATGAGATCTCCGTGTATCTGACACTCGGGACATCTCTGAACAAACTGGCAGCAATCCGTCTCCATGGTCAACCAGAAGTAACCGGTCCTCATGATCTTACGGGCCAACATATGCCCTCCCATATGTGGTCCGCAAACTCCCGCATGAACCTCTCTCATCACTCGATCGGCAGAGGCACGGTCCAAGCACAATAATAGCATCCCATCAGCTGATCGTCTATATAATGTCTCACCACAAATCACGAATCTGGCGGCTAACTGTCTCAATGCTCTCCTATCCTTGGCCGTGGCAGCCTCAGGATATACGCCAAGTCTCAGAAAGTGATATATGTCATGGTACCAGGGCAGACCATCGTCCACTCCATATCCTCAATCAGACAACAGTATGCAGGAGCAGATCTCGACTCAATCAATAGTGGGCGAACAGTGGCATCGACAGGAATGTCGATCATGGAAGCCAGAGTAGCTAAGGCATCAGCAAACTGGTTCTGCGCTCTAGGCAGATGGGTATATCTCAAATCATCAAATCTCCCGACCAATAGCTCCAAATACGCGTGGTAAGGCCTAAGCTTCACATCTCTAGTCTTCCACTCGCCCTGAATCTGTCTCAATACCAGATTGGAGTCACCAAACACCTCCATCTGTCTAATCCCGAGCTCGAGGGCTGTCTCTAATCCCAAGATACAAGCCTCATACTCAACAATGTTGTTCGTGGCCGGATGACGATCCGAGAATGCCAAACGAACAGATCTGGGAATGTGATCACCATGAGGGGATATCAACAAGACGCCTATCCCGTATCCAGAATGGTTGGCTGCACCATCAAAGTACATGCGCCAACCTGACAAACTAGTCACAGCAGCGACATCCTCGTCGGGAAGTCGTCATCAATGGCCCTGCCATCGGAAACCGGTAAAGAAGCTAGATGATCAGCGACAATGCTCCCTCTGACGGACTTCTGAGTGACATAATGAATGTCAAACTCAGTCAAAGTACCAACCATCTCATGAGGCGACCGACCAGGGCAGGCCTGTCAAACAAATATCTCAGAGGATCTAGACGGGATATCAAATGCACTGAATACTCGGTCATGTAATGTCTCAATCGTCGAGTGGCCCAAACCAAAGCAAGCAGTAGCGCTCAATCATGACATATCTCATCTCGTAGTCTAGCGTCCTCTTACTCAGATAATAAATGGCTCGATCCTTGCCCGAATCATCGAGCTGAGCCAACATGCATCCTAATGCTACGTCTGAAACTGACAGATATAGGAGTAACGGACGGCCTGGTGTAGGAGGCGCCAAGACTGGGGGCGACAGCAAGTACTCTCGGATCCTCTCAAATGCGCGCTGACACTGATCATCCCAAACAGTAGGCTGACTCTTCCTCAAGAGTCGGAAAATGGGCTCACAGATGTCTGTCAATCTGGCAATGAATCGGCTGATGTACTGGAGTCTGCCCAAGAAGCCTCTGACCTCTCTCTCTGTCCTCGGTGCAGGCATGTCAAGGATGGCTCTAATCTTGTCCGGGTCTACCTCTATGCCTCTCTCACTGACCATATACCCTAAGAGTTTCCCAGAAGTCACTCCGAAAGTGCACTTCTTGGGATTCAGTCTCAACCTGAACTGTCGGATCCTCTCAAAGAACCTCTCCAGAGCTGCTAAATGATCTGATCTACCTCGGGATTTCACTATCATGTCGTCTACATAAACCTCGACATCCCGATGCATCATGTCATGGAAGAGTGTGGTCGCTGCTCTCTGATAGGTGGCTCCTGCGTTCTTCAATCCGAATGGCATGACTCTGTAGCAATAAGTACCCCACTCGGTAATGAAAGAAGTCTTCTCCATGTCCTCTGGAGCCATCAAGATCTGACTGTACCCGGAAAATCCGTCCATAAAGGACAACATCGAATGACCTGCCGTACTGTCAACTAGCATGTCAATGTGTGGAAGAGGAAAATCATCCTTAGTCTGGCCTTGTTGAGATCTCGGAAATCAACACAGACTCTCACCTTGCCGTCCTTTTTGGGAACAGGGACGACATTGGCCAGCCACTCCGGGTACTCGACCACTGATAAGAATCCTACACTAAGCTGCTTCTGGATCTCCTCTTTCACCTGCAAGCTCCAACGAGGGTGCAATCGTCTCAACTTCTGCTTAACCGGTCTAGCATGGGGCAAAGTGGCAAACGATGCTGGACGATAGATGGATCAAGGCCCGGCATGTCCTCATAGGACCATGCAAAGACGTCCAAGTATGCTCTGAGCACTGGATGAGGCTGTCTCTCTCATCTACAGATAGATCTGACCGATCCTCAACTCCCTAGGCTGATCTGCGGTGCCGAAATCAACAATCTCTGTGTCCCCTACAGCAGGTGAAACCCTCTGATCAACGGGATCCGAATCGGAAGTAGAAGACGAGTCATCGTCTGAATCGTGCTGTGCAATCTCATCATCAATATAAAAAATCTGTGATGTGGGTGAAGATGGTGCAGATAAATCAATACCAGAAGAGACAGGCAAATACTCAAAGATGCTCAAATCCATAGATGAAGAGTCAGAAACATAGTCAGAACGGGAGACGAACCCCGACAAAACGTCAAATGAAAGAGGTGGGTCCACAAAGTCGGACGCTCCCTCGATAATGCCAACATGGCTATCAAACAAATCAACAACAACTATAACTCCTCGACGACCTCTGGAGTGGGGCACTGGATCTCCTCGACGATCTCGAGGACGGACACCCCGAAGAGATCAAATGGTGAAGCGAGCTCCGGCGGGGCTATCTCCTCGGTCTGGATCAAGCTCATCGCGAGCATCTCATCACCGTACTCGTCAGGCGGCACGGCTCCGTCTACTACGTCTCCAATCTCGGCAAAGGTCCCGTGATCATCGATCTCATCCGGGAAGCAAAGCGTCATAAGGCTCGTGCGATCTGGGGAGGGAGGAGCAATCAATACAGAAGTCGAAGGGCCAGGGGCTCCGTCACTCAGCTGTAACTGCTGGACAAGGCGCTGAAGCTCGGCCTCCTGAGTGGTGCTAAGTCCTCCGATAATCCCATCAGATGGTGCATGCGGCTCCGATGCCCTCACAAAGTAATCTGTCAGGCTCCTGGTGTACGGGCGGACGGGATAATAAAAGGGCGTATGAGCCAAGCGAGCCCTCACCCTCTCCCTACGCAGCCGCGCCATATGACGATAGTCGGCCTCAGTGGGAATGAATCCGAGTCCGAATGGTACGTCATGATCAGGAATGGTGATGAACTCGCTCGGTCCATGCTGGCGTCGACCCAATCCCATGCCAGGAAGATAGGACATGCCTCTCATCATATCAAGTACTACAGTGCTGCCATGCTGGTCGAAAGACATAGCGACGAAGTCCCGGAAAAAGTCCTCTAGCTCAAGAGTCTGTATCTCATCAAAAGTGAACCCGGTCAGCAGTAAGTCGTCGTCGCTATGGCTGATCTGGAGCACGGGCTCAGCGGAAATGAACATGTCCCCTGCCGACTGTACGACGACTACCTGGCCCTCATGGATGAACTTCACTTTCTGATGAAGTGAAGAAGGAATGGCTCCAGCTCGGTGAATCCACGGTCGGCCCAAAAGCAGGTTAAAGGATGTAGGAATCCTCAAAACCTGAAAGACAGTGATAAATGTGGTCGGACCTATCAGGAGCTCAATCTCCAGTGTACCCATGACCTCTCTACGGGTGCTGTCATAAGCTCGGACGGTCTGAGTGGACGGGCTGAAATCGGATGGTGCGTATCCAAGAGCGATGGCGGTGGCCAGAGGGCACACGTTCAAGGCCGAGCCATTGTCCAGAAGGACAGATGGAACTCGGCGACCTGAACAGCCAACAGATATATAGAGAGGACGTGTGTGGTCTGAACCCTCTGGTGGCAAGTCGTCATCGGAAAAGACGATACAAGTGGCTCTGCCAGCCGTCATCATGTGAATGAGTCCCTCGGGAGTGGTCGTGGTATCAACTCTGATCTGGCTCAGAGCTCGAGTCAGTGCATCTCGATGAGTACTGGAGGACGCTAAGAGGCTCCAAATAGAAATACGAGCCTGAGTGCTCTGCAACTGCCTCAAAATCTCGTCATCCTCTGCTCTGACCTCCTCCTGGGATGATGTACCCCCTAAGGGTCTAGCGGCAGCGGCTGGAGGTGGCTGTCTCAATACTCTCCCTCCCCGGAGGATATACTGAACGTCCGGAGTCTGAGGATCAACACTATGTGGAACCTGAATCTCCTCAACATCTGGGACTAAGACGAATGGCGTCTGAACGCTATAGCGCGTGGAAGTCGGAGGCTCGACAATGGTCACATGTACTGGGGCTGTCTCAGGAAATAATCTGAAGGGAGTGGGCACCTGAGGCCCTAAAGACATGCTGCTCATCTCGTAAATATCCCCCAACTCTATGGGCTCTGGATCTATGTCATCCCAGCTCATCATGCAAACATGGTCATCAGAATCAGCAAAATCCAAGAAATGAATACCTCCGTCAGGTGGAGGAACTGCATGCGTGGCATGGGTCGGTAGTGGGTTTTGGGTTACACTCGGCTGACCCAAGTGAACCAAACCCTGATCTATCAGATCCTGAATGGCGTGCCTCAGAGCGGTGCATCGATCAGTCTCATGCCCAGGCCCCTGATGGTAGGCGCAATGTAAGTCCATCCTGAACTGAGGGGGAAGAGGCTGAGGTGGTGGTCTCGGAGTGAGAGCGGCCAATACTCCGGCCTCTGTGAGCTTCCGAAGAGCCTGGCTCAACGGCATGCCTATCTGTGAAAACTGCCTCTGCGTCCTCAAAGCAAAAGGTGCAGAGGTCTGCTGAGCTCGAGGCCTAGGGTGTGAAGGTGCGGGCCTCGGGGTGAACTGTGCAGCGTAGCATGGCTGTCCAGTGGCCGTATATGAAACAGGAGGCCTCTCAATGCCCTGAGTGGCATAGTAAGGGAGAGTCAATGGCTGAGCCTGATATGTCTGATCAAAGACCGGGGAAGGTGTCCGTGGCCTAAACTGCTGAGGTGCATAAGAAGAATGAGGCTCGGAAAACTGTGGGATCGGCTGATGGCGTCTGAGAGGCCTATGACTGGATGAACTGATAGCACTAACGTCTGTCGGCCTCGGTCCTACAAAGGGCTTCTTCCCCTTAATATCACTAGGGGAAGAATCTGTCCATAAACCTCTCGAGATGCCGTCCTCGACATCATACAAAGCCATAACCAGAGACCCGAAATCTGTGAACGGGACCCCAACCACGTGTCTGGCGATCCTCGGCTGTAGGCTCCTCAAAACCATCTGAATCTGGTCTCTCTCTGATGGTCTATCCACTATCTCGGCTATCTTCCCGCGCCAGCGGGAAATGAAAGAAGAAACGGACTCCTCTGTCCTCTGCCTAAGAGCCTCGAGCTCCCTCCTCGATACGTCAACGACAGTATTAAATGCATACTGCCTCAAGAACTCTTGGGCCAGGTCATCCCAAGTCCGACGACGTGATACGTCCAAAGAAGCAAACCAACGCTGTGCAGCGCCACCCAAAGACATGGGGAAAAGCATGATCATCTGAGCCCCGTCCAATCCATGAGCCCTCATGATCGTACTGTAAAGCCTCAAATGGAGGCGGGGGCACCCTATCCCCGTGTACCGCTCGATCTCTGGCATCCTGAACTTGGCCGGTAAACTGGCCACTGGCACTCCGTCAAAATCCTCCCAAGTAATGGCTCTGTCAGAAGTCCTCAACTGCCTCAACCCCTGCTCAAGCCTATCCATGCGAGCATGTGGGTCCTCTGAGGTCGGGGTAGGCACGGTGATAGGAGGCGGAGCAACCTCGGTCTGACTATGTAGGGTGAACGGCATGGCCTGTGGTGCTGACTGACTGGGTGGAGGGGGTGGTGGCACTGTATGGTCATACTGGGCACCATCCGGGGGTGGGACCTGCTGGGCCTGCTGCCCATCTATCCTCCGGCCAAGGCTAGCTATAGCCTCCTGAATCGAAGCCATGGCCTCAGCAAACTGATCGACGGTAACTATCTGTGAATCCATATCCCTCTGGTCTGATCTCTGGTCTAACTGGTCCGATACTCTAATCAATCTACCCTCAACTCTGATCCAAGAAGTCGAACCCAGACTGAACGTATCGGTACTCCTGAAACAGTGGAAATACTGGATAAGGTGTGGGGTAAGGGAAACTTCACAAAGAATGTCTATCAAATGTGTCAAAAGGTAGCCTAGAAGCAATCAAACTGATATCCAATCCTGAGCAGATATATAAGAGACTACTGCGAAGGTAACCAAACCTGTTACTACTGGACCGGCTCTGAAGGCCCACAGATGCACCCACGTGTTTGGGAAGGAAAATTCTAATTGAAAAGTCTAAGGCTCAAACTACAAGGTCAAGGTGGCTCTAAAAGGAGATAGGTGGACTTTAAAAGATCCCTAGCAGAAGCGATCGTACCCTCCGGCGGTACGCAACCCTCTGCACGCCTCCGAAGAGACGGGGCGCTTCCATGCAAGGTGGTCATCACCTCCACACATGCACTACCTCGACATCCCAGGGGGCTCCTATGGTGAAACCTCTCAAACTCTCAACACTCAATAGTCAACTAGAGTGCTCAGTGATGGTGTGGGTGCATCCGAAAACCCTATGAATCTAGAGCAGAATAGGAAACACACTGGTCGCACAACTATCCATGAAACCTAGCTCGGGCTATACAGGTCTTCAATGATCGGACTCCAATCGACATCAAAGTGTCGCTCTCCTCCAGAATGCTCCCGTACATCGATATAGCCCGTCGCTAGACCCTACTCCTAATCTCCGGCTCGGTCAGAGAGCAAACACATAGAAGGCCTCACACTTGCAATAGTGAGAGCCAGGATGAAAGAAATGACCGAAACCAAGAGAATTGGAGGTAGGGGGATAGAAGTGAGACCCACATAGACAGGCGACATGCAATGATACAGAGGGAGGGCAATCATGCATCATACAGTCAAGCAAAATACAGGATATATCACTCATGTCCACACAAAATAAGCGAGAGTACGACAATCAAGACGAATAGTGATACAAACGTCATGCTCAAAGACGATCAAAATAGTATACAAGTCAGAGAATCAACATGTCAAGCTGAGTGATATACAATGGTGAGTGTATGCATGTGAAGTGATCAGAACAATCATGCCAAAATCAGGATCAATACGCTAAGCAATGCAATAAGATCAATCATCAATAATCCAGCATGTCAAAATCTCGAATGAATACGACATCTAAGCATGCATCAAGAAATCCTCAACGTACAATCAAGAGATGAGCATCCACTGATCGTTCAATCAAATGTCACGTTTGCTTCACTCTAAGTTCAAGCTTGACCCTCTCTAAAAAAAAAGTCCCCAGTGGAGTCGCCATTTTGTGGACCCCGCATTTCGGCTCAATGCGTTTCCCACTCGATGGTGAGCTCGATTTTTATTTGAAAAATTGATTTTTATTGATTAAGAAAACTGACTTGGAGTCGCCACTTATTTTTGTTTTATTTTTAAAAGGGTAAACAAAATAAGAAAGAAAAACCCTAAGTGTGACTCCTGGTTTTGGAAAAGGTGGTCTGCGAAAAACCGGATCAGGTTCGGGGGTCAGGTTACTTATCGGGAAGGTACGGTACAGACCGTAGCACCCCTCTAAGTCCCTAAAGTCGGGTCTCTACTAATAAAATGAAACAGTCATGGCAATTGATGAGGGAATCAATGAATACTCAAAGTGATCATGCACATGCGAGAATCTAAACATGCATACAGAAAATGGCCCGAGCGGGTGTGGATGCGTACCTGGGCAGTGGTCCATAAAGCGCTATCAAGAAGTGAGGTTAACGCACAATTAAGGAATAACTTCGAGCATGTCATAGAGCAGAATAAATCAATCATGTATCATAATCAAATCGATCTATCTGTCAATCAATCGGTCAATCACATATGTGGGGCCCCCACCAAAACCCGATTTATTACTCATGAACTAGTCTCACAAATTCCGTGTTTTAGGATTAAGAAGAATTCACTATTGCCTATGTAAAATCAAGAAGAACAGAAGATTATTTAGGAATCGAAATGGAATTAAAACTATTCGAGTGAAAATTGGATTTTTGGAGCTTATGGGAAAATTGGATTTTTGGGAATTAAATTTAAAAGATTAGAGCTTCGATAATTAAAATAAAATTTGCCAGAGAAAATAAAATAAAAATGAACTTTAGGGAATTAAACTACGAGGGTATGGATTTTGAAAATTGAATTTGTAATAATAATAATAACAAGGAATGAACTTCGGGAAATTGAACTGTGAGAATATAGATTTTTAATAATAATAATAATAATAATAATGATAATAACAATAAATGATAATAATAATATGGATAAACGAAAGGGATTAAAGAAGGCTTTGGAATTATAAGGGCCTAAGGTGATAACAATGACGATAATAATAATAAGGATAATTACAATAACAATAAGGTTTTGAAATAATAATAATAATAATAATAATGATAACAAGATTTTGAAAGTCGAATTAATGATAACAATAATAATAATGAGATTTTAAAAGTTAAATCAATAATAATAACAATAAGGTTTTGAGGGTTTGAATTAATAATAACGATAATAATAATAATAATAATAATAAGATTTTGAAAGTGGAATTAATAATAATAATAATAATAATATGTTAATGATAAGATTTTAAAAGGTTGGATTAATAAGAATAAGAATAAGATTTTTAAAGGGGAATTAATAATAATAATAATAATAATAATAATAATAATAATAAGATTAATGATAAGATTTTAAAATGTTGGATTAATAAAAATAAGAATGAGATTTTGAAAGGGGAATTAACAATAATAATAATAATAAGATTAATGATGAGATTTTAAAAGGTTGGATTAATAAAAATAAGAATGAGATTTTGAAAGGGGAATTCATAATAATAAATAATACTAAGATTAATGATAAGATTTTAAAATGTTGGATTAATAAAAATAAGAATGAGATTTTGAAAGGGGAATTAACAATAATAATAATAATAATAATAATAAGATTAATGATAAGATTTTAAAATGTTGGATTAATAAAAATAAGAATGAGATTTTGAAAGGGGAATTAATAATAATAAATAATAATAAGATTAATGATGAGATTTTAAAAGGTTGGATTAATAAAAATAAGAATGAGATTTTGAAAGGGGAATTAATAATAATAAATAATACTAAGATTAATGATAAGATTTTAAAATGTTGGATTAATAAAAATAAGAATGAGATTTTGAAAGGGGAATTAACAATAGTAATAATAATAATAATAAGATTAATGATAAGATTTTAAAATGTTGGATTAATAAAAATAAGAATGAGATTTTGAAAGGGGAATTAATAATAATAAATAATAATAAGATTAATGATGAGATTTTAAAAGGTTGGATTAATAAAAATAAGAATGAGATTTTGAAAGGGGAATTAATAATAATAAATAATACTAAGATTAATGATAAGATTTTAAAATGTTGGATTAATAAAAATAAGAATGAGATTTTGAAAGGGGAATTAATAATAATAAATAATACTAAGATTAATGATGAGATTTTAAAAGGTTGGATTAATGATAAAAATAAGAATAAGATTTCGGAAGGGGAATTAATAATAATAAATAATAATAAGATTAATGATGAGATTTTAAAAGGTTGGATTAATAATAATAACAATAATATTTTGAAGGTGCGAATTAATAATAATAATAATAATAAGATTTGGAGAGTTTGAAATAATAAAAATGATAATAATAATAATAATAGTAATAATAATAACAATTGATAATAATGGTAGCAATAGCAATAATAATAACTAATAATGATGATGTCCGTTAATAATAATAGTAATAATAATAATATCCACTAATAATAATAATAATAATAATAACAATAATAATAGTAGTGATAAAAATAATAAGAATAGTAATAATAATAACGATAATGATAACAATAATACTAATAATATGAGATGGGGTTAATAATAATAGGCTTTGGGCTTTCAAAAGGAGTTTAAGGGTTTAGGACAGGGTTGGACGTGGGCTTAGGAATTGGAAATGGGCTTGGCTTATAATAATGATAATAATAATAATGGTAATAATAGTAATAATAATAATAATAGTAGTTAATAATAATAATAATTGAAATAATAATAATAATAATAGCTAATAATAACAATAATTAATAATAATAATAATATCAGTTAATAATAATAATAATAGTAATAATAATCAATAATAATAATAATAGAAATAATAATAATAATAATAGCTAATAATAATAATAATAAATAGTAATAATAATTAATAGTAATAACAATTGAAATAATAATAATAGTAATAGCTAATAATAATAATAATTGAAATAATAATAATAACAACAGTTAATAATAATAATAATAATAGCTAATAATAACAATAATTAATAATAATAATAATAATAATAATAATAATAATAATAATAATAATAATAATAATAATAATGATAATTGAAATAATAATAATAACAACAGTTAACAATAATAATAATAATAATAGTAATAATAGTCAATAATAATAATAATTGAAATAATAATAATAATAATAATAGCTAATAATAACAATAATTAATAATAATAATAATTAATAATAATAACAATTGAAATAATAATAATAATAATAGTAATAATAGTCAATAATAATAATAATTGAAATAATAATAATAATAATAGCTAATAATAACAATAATTAATAATAATAATAATTAATAATAATAACAATTGAAATAATAATAATAATAATGGTTAATAATAATAATAATAATAATAGTAATAAGAGTTAATGATAATAATAATAAAAATAATAATAGGCCTTGGGCTTCAAAAATGGCTTCCAATAATAATAACATGGATTTCAAAAAAATGGGCCTGGAAGGGAAATGGGCTAAGGGGTTAGAAATGGGCTTTGGGCTCCATCTTCTTCCTAGCTCCCCCCACGTATGGCTGCTACATCTGCAGCCACCTCCTCGCGGCGGCAGCAGCCACGAGCACCGAGGCGTGGATTCTCCAGGCGAGGTGGACGGCTCCTGAGCCTTGGTGGCGCGAGGACAACTCCGGATCTCGCCCTTCCAGACGAAGACGACGGCGCGGCTGCGAGCTATGGCAGCGGTGGCGCTGCCGCGGACAATGGCAGCGCAGGGAAGAACGGAGCAGCGGCGGCGCGGGGAAGAGAGAGAGGCTGCGGCGGCGCGACGAAGAGAGAAGCCGCAGTGGCGATCTGGCGACGTCCTGAGGATGCCGCCGCCGTGGTGACTGGTGTGGGCGCGCGCGCACGTAGACGAAACAGGTGGCGACGGCTTGGCGACCTCCAGAAAGAATGCTCGCCTTCCATCGCGAACCAGAAACAGGAGAAACGGCGAGAACAGAGCACCAAAAAATAGGAACGAAAAGAACCTATACAAGCCTCATTTCGTGTATCACTCAATGAGCTCAGATGGGGGGTGGGCCAAAACAGTCACCAAGTGAATTTTCTCTAAAAAAAACCAAGTCGTGAATGCCAGTATTTCATGTGAAATCTCAGAATAGAGGATAGAAAACAGGACAAAGATCGAACAGAGGATGAGTGCAAGCAAGCTCAAATTACATAAGAATAAACAAGAATCCTCGGCAAGCAAAACCAGACATCAGAATATAAATCCCAGGGTTCCCGGAAAACATAATAAAATAGCATGAAAATAAAGGAAACTCGCTTTCAGAAACCATACCTGTGTTCTTCGCTCCCCTTGGCCCCTCTCGTCCTCTGCTTTCTCTCCCTTTTTCCCCCTCTTTGACAGCCCAAAAAAATCCGAAAAGAAAGATCTTTTTCGTTCTCTCTGACAACTTCTCCTCCAAGCCACCTCCCCTGCCGCCAGCAGCAGCTCCTCTCCCATCCTATGGCCGCCAAAAGCAGCCCCTCTTTCTTTCGAGTGGTCAGAAAATTTTTAATAATGGAAAATGCCAGCTCTCCTTCTCTGGGGGGGTCTACATATATATATATATATATATATAGATATATAGATATAAGAATTATTATGTATTGTATAAAAATTTTATTTTTAAAAATAAAAAATAGGAAGTGCATTCAAAGAACATCCTAGTTATTTTATTTTTATATTTTTATTTAATTTTTTACAACTCATGACAATTTGTTTCCTACAAATTATTATGATTAAACATTTGAATATTTGTTTGGACGCATTTTCTATTTTTTATTTTTGAAAATAGAAAATAACTATAACTTTTATGTAAACTTTACATTGAAAATATGATAATTTTAAAAACTCATTAAAACTTAAGATTTACAAAAAAAAATAAAAGCAACTATTTCAAATTTCATAATTTCTCACCTAACCCTAAAAGAATTCTTATATTTTATATAGAAGGTATAAGGTATTTATTAAGAGAAAAAAAAATAGGAACTATATAGGGTTTGTTTAATAACTGCTTTTTAAAATAATTTTGAAAAATGGTTTTTTTAAATTGTTCTCTAATTTTTGTAAAATAAAAATTTACTTGAAAACCTAAAATATTTTTAACCTATTTTTAAATATATTTTAAAAATAATATATATAGCATTTTATTTTTAATTATTCTATATATTTATATAATTATTTTTTAAAACACCCCTAAAAAATATAAATGAAAAAAAAATTAAAAGATGTTTTCTAATTTTTTTTCTTCTTAAAATAGAAAATAAAAAATAATTTTTAGTTGGAAAAAATATTTTTTGTTTGGGATAAGGTAAAAATAATTCCAAATTGACCATAGAGTAGACTTCCGCCACCCCAACCACCCCCCAATTTAGAGCATTATTAACTCATTATTATAGAGCTGTCATCTTTCCAATTTGTCAGTAATAATCAATGGTGAGCAGAGCAATATTGACCACTAACAATTAGGAAGACACCTACATTTGAATCAAGTATAGTCTCTCAGTATATATATATAAAGGAAAGAAAAAATAAGTTTCAATTCAATAAATATTTAAAATAAAAATTATATTATACCATAATATTTGCTATTAAAAAATATGTGAAATTTCTATTTATTTCTCAATAATATTCATGATTAAAATATTTAACATTTATAATATATATATATAATTATTAATTTTATTTATATATTTATATATAATTTTTTAGTTTTTTTTAACCACAAATTTAATTTTTTTAATCAAAACTTATATACATCAGGTATCTTGACTTGAGTTATTATATCCTATTGAAAGAGAATATATAAAAAAAGATCAATTTTAATATATACTATGACTTAGTTTTATTTTTTATTGATAAAAAAAGTGATGAAATAAATTAAATTATTTTATTAGTAAAACGGAAGAAGAGAAACATTTTTTTATCCCAACTTGAAAACTTTTGATACGTTCACCCTCTTTTTTCTTTTTTATTATTTTTTTCTATTATGTTATTTTCTTGGAAAACTTAAGAAAGAAAAATAAAATAAAAACAAAGAGAAAAACTAGAGTAAAAGAAAAAATAAAAATAAAAATAAAAAATAGATTTAAAATCAATATATTACTTAAATTAATGTCACTAATTTCAATTATTCAATATAAAGATGAAATAATTTAAAAATATATAAATTTATAATTATTTTTAATTATATTTATTTCTTTTAATATTTTTCAAAGTATAATCCCGAGAAAATAATATTGTTTAAAACAATTTTCTATTTTTCCTCGACCAACCTAATCTTCATTTTCTCCGTCACATATATTGAAATTGCTAGAAGTTTATGTTGATTTTCAAAGACGTGAGCTGATTTTGAGAGTTTGGAGGGCGGTGGAAGCGAAACTGGGTCAAAGTACTAAGAAAATTTCTCCTAGTCTTTCTTTGAGCTTCGTCCAAAATGATCTCGCTTTTAGCCTCTTCAAATTTATTATGTTAAAAGGATACTTGTACTGAATCCGCATTTTGAAAATGTGGTTTCAATAAAAAGTTGAACTCAAGTTACATATTTTTTAAAAGTGTTTTCAATTTAAAATTACAAACCATATATTCATTTTCATAATGCAATATTTTCAAAATACCGTTTCAATACCAAATTTAAAAAAAAAAAAAAAATTATATTTTTGAATTGTAAAAGTATAAATTTAAAGTCACATTTTCAAAATGAGACTTCATCATAAAAATGGATACTTTTAATTAAATACACAAAAGTAATAAGTTTCAAAAATAATTTTTTTTAAAATTTAAATTTCTTTTCAAAGTATCCAATTAGTCTTTTACAAGTTATTAATTTTGTTAAATACCTTTTATCATTTCAACCTTTCTTTGATGTGTTTTACACTCTTTTTTTCATTACATTCGAAGCTCAATACTTTACTCTCTAAATTTATAAAAATGCAAGACTTTACCCGTTAAAATTATTAAAAGTCCCATAAATAGTTCGTTAAATAAAGAAATACTATTAAAATGTAAATAAAATGATCAAAACGTGTATTACCCAAGTTTAAAGCCATCATACTTTGCAATTGCATGCGAAAATCATTAATAGACATGTTAACATGTCTTTAAAATAAAAATATCAAAATTGATAATTACTATATTTTAAAAGCATTTAAAAATTTTCACTTTAAAGTTATTAATTTAATTTTTTTTTACCTAATTACATATTAATGGTAGAATCCAAGTATGAAAAAAAGATTAATCTCTTTTATAATTTTATAAAAGATTTGTAACTGAAAGTAAAATATTGATATTTAATAGTTTCATGGGCAAAATATACGGTTTGAACATGAAGGAAAAGATAAGGTATATTTAACTTTTCTAGTTTTAAATTTGAAAAAAAATTATAATTAATGATTATAATTGACAGTAGGTTTGATCATAAAGTCCTCCAAAGCTAAACTATTGTCGGTGATCATGGTTAGAAAAGAAAAGAACCTACCTACATCTAAATTTAGATTTTTATCTCCTTTTCAGAAAAAGAATTAATTTGGAGGCAAATCCTGCTTCCTTTGTTGCTGGTGTTTCGTTCTTTCTTTGAAAGCGTACAATGAAAATCACAAAAGGTTGCAGACTTTTTAATATTGATAGTTATATAAAAAGTTGGTCAATTTTCACGTTGAAAATTTCCCAATTTATAAATTATAATATTGGGATTGGTTTATCTTTTTAATTAAGTAACCCCATGTATAAATGGCGGCTCTTCAAAAGCTTGTAAAGGGACAGCTCAGGAGTGCCTGGTCCATTGCAGCTCTCCTAACGAGGCACTGCGTACAGAGTTCAAAGTCCAAATCCGAATAGACCTGACAAGATTCAGAAAGCTCAGACAAAAAGCAAAAGAAGAAAAAAAAAAAAAAACAGAAAACAAATCAATCATAAGTTTGAGTTTCTCAAGCCCCAATTTCGTGGGATTTCTGGACAATCACAAGCATAGCAGGTGAAGCATGTTATGCTAACTGGGCTAATGATTCGTTTTTATGACTCTTGTCTGTGATGCTTCGTTTTATCTCTCTGTTTTTCTTGTTTTTCTCATCTGGGTTTTGTTCGGAATGCTCAATTCTCAACTGGGTTTTGCTTGGAATGTGTTGTTTTGGGGTTTTTTTTGTTGAATTCCCATCTGGGTTTTGCTGCAATTTTTTTTTTTTTTTAAGAGTAACTTGTTCTTGAATTCATTAGTCGAGGTTCGCATTATAATAGTTCTTTTCTTGTTTTTCTCGTGTGGGTCTTACTTAGAACGTTCAATTCTCAATCTTTGTTTTGATTAGAATGCTTTGTACTGGGTGCTTCTAATGAATTCTCATGTGGCTCTGGTTCAATTTGTGGTTTTGTTCTAACATTTCTGAATCTGATTCTCATTTGGGTTCTCACTATTTTTTTACACCCTTTTCTGTTTACTCAATTTCTTCCTCAAAATTTTGCGGTTAATTTTGACTCCTTCCTTGTTGTGTTGCCATTTTTCTGTGTTTTGTCAATATAAGATTCTCTTCATTCCTGTTTCTATAACTTCTCATAGGGTTTCCCTTGCCTCCCCCACTTCTTTCCTCTCTCTGTCTCTGTCTCTGTCTCTTCCTCTCTCTCTCTCTCTCTCTCTCTCTCTCTCTCTCTCTCTCTCTCTCTCTCTCTCTCTCTCTCTGTTTTTGTGTAGCCATTTCTGTGTGTTTTGCCAATCTAAGATTCTGCCCATTTCTATTTTGCTAAAACTTTTTCTCATCTGGGTTTCCCTTGCTTCCCCCACTTCTTTCATTTCTTTATCAAAATTTCCCTTTTTTATTATTTTTTATTTTTTATAATCTCAATCTCTCTCTGTGATTGTGTGCAAAATGCTGATTGCTGTTAATTTATTAATGTAGTTGCTATTCTTTTCTAGATGAATTTGATGGACTCCAACAAATTTCACAGTTGAACGTTGAGAGCGACTATTGAATTCTGAAGAATGAAGTGTTTCTACTACTTTAAAGATAAGACCCGATTGAAGGTACAAAGATCAGCACCGGAGTTGAAAAACCAAAGCAAATCATACTACTCGGGGTCTGATCTGGTCATTAAATCTTCGTGTTCAACTACTTCACGGCGCAGTATACCAGAATTATATGAAGAGAAGGCTCAAAACTTGCGAGTCTTCTCTTTTCCCGAGCTTAGACATGCCACACATGATTTCAGTAGGATGCTAAAGCTTGGGGAAGGTGGATTTGGTTGTGTGTATAAAGGTTCAATCAAGCCTGCTGATGGAAAGGGAGACTCCATTGAGGTTGCCATTAAAAGGCTGAACCCAGATGGTGTTCAGGTATGGGTTTGAGAAATTCCATACAATTTATTTGTTTATAAAGTGCCTGAGATATCACATATTGAGTAATTGCAGTACAGTTTTTGATTATAAATCCTTGGAGCTATAAATAATTATATTGAATCATTTTGGTATGGTTAAGAATGATTTTGTGAAGTGCATGAGATATATCATCAATTGAGTAATTCTCTGTATGCTTTAGACTAGAAATTTTATCATTATTTTCTGTTGTTGTTGTTGTTATTATTATTATTATTAATATTATTTAAATACAAAGAAGGATGAGAAATCCCCTACAAAAGAAATCAACTGGTTTGGATTGACTCTCTTTTTGCTAACTGATCTGCCATATGGTTAGTTGCCCAAGGAATCCAGTAGTATGAAAACCCCAACTCGAGTGATATTTAAAATTTGACACTGCTATCCACCAAAACCTCACAAGTTTCTCTCCTTCTTATTCACTCAAGACATGACTATTGCAAGATCTCCAGGTTGGATAAACCTTTAGCTTTAGCCAGCTTTAAGATTTCCAATAATCTAATATCTTTTCTTGGATGGCTAGTGCCACTCCAACATTCTTAGAGAATGCTCTCATTAATGTTCCATGATGATTCATAAGTTTTCCTTCAATTCCTAACTGTCTTGGGTTACTCAAGGAGCATCCATCAAAATTCATCTTGACGCTGCCCATTGGAGGAAACATCCTTGTAGCAATATGATGCTCAAAGGGGGGTGCCTACAAATGGTGTGCACGTCGAGAGAGAAGAGGAGAAATAGTTTAGATCACACATTGCCCCTAAAGTTCTCCATTTGTCCTAAAAAATACTTGCATTTCTCTTCCTTGATATAGTCCAAATTAATGTGGGAATAACAATATCCCATGGTACTTCCCCCTAGGAAGACTTCTAAAACCCTAATAAGCAATATTCAACATCTCCACCACACTCGTATGCTGAACTCAGTCAATCCTAACAAGTCCGAATAATCTATAACACATTGTCATTGCTGATGATTTGCTTGTTCTTTGCTCCTCTTACATATGATACAACATTCTGGTTGAAAGGCTTTGTGAGGTATCCTCTTGTGTAGTAAGTCATTAGTATTAACTTTCCTATTTTCCAACAGCCATGTGAAGGCCTTGACTTTGAGTTGGGCTTTAGATTTCCAAATGAAGTTTGTGGGAGGGAAGGATCTCGAGTTGGCAGAAACAGAGAGGACTTTAAAGAATGCGCCGACGGAAATAGACCTGAGGGTGTTGGAGACCAAACCCACATATCCTGGAAAGTGGATGATAAATACATGGGCTAAAGTTGACATAGGGAGAGAAAATTCTTAATTTCTTGAGGGCATTAGTTTGAGCTTTTCAGTGTTTCTTCTAATAGAAATCTGTTTCATGCATAAGATCACCTTGATTATTACATGTTGAACAACCTGGAGGCTAGTTTTTGTGACCTAAACCTTAGATTTTTTTCCTCTTGTGATCTGTTTTAGTTTTAATGCTTTTCATTCTTTTAATGGAATTTTTTTTTTTAAATTTTTTTATACAATATTGCATGAAAGTTGTATCTGTCGCCTTTATCTGGCATTATGAGAGGCACACGCACAGCCATAGCTGTTGGATTTTGAAGCCAACCTTACATTGTCCTTTTTCTTTCATGGTGCTTGATTTCCAGAAAGATGAACTGAATAAAATTGATTCAATTTGTCATGGCTCTTGATGCCTTTTTTTTTTCTAAGATAGCTCTGCCACATTACTCGTTTTCCAATCTTTTCTTGTTGAGGAGCATGTCAGTTATCTTCCTTCCTGAAAAACCTCACAATCATGTCCATTGCTTTATGTAGCATATTTTAAGTGCTCAATCAACTCCTCATAGTTTGTATAATTCCATCCCAGCTTAAGATATTCATTTGAGAATGCAGTTTTAAATATGCAACCAATTGGCTTGTAATTGAAGCCCAATGTTAGTTCATTTGGAAATTTCAACATCTGCCTTCAGTATACTAATTGGTTGTTAAAAGTTGGTAAACAGAACCATCTAATTTGTCTGCCCTTGCCATTGATTGAAAATATGAATAATTTTACATTTGTGGTGTTCAATCTTCTAAATATCTTGTACCCCAATTTTCTTTTCTTCTATTCATATATTTATTCACTGGAGCATTTTGATGTTCTATGGAAATTGAATCAGTTTCTTGTGTTGTTGGATCTCAATTTACTATAATGTGCCTGAAAGCCTTTTATTGATTTTAATGACTATTTTGTTGTGTTGCCTCCATAACACTATGCATTAATATGCTGAAATGACATTTAGAACACAATAGGCATTCATTTTTATGGGCTCCCAAGGCCCCTTTATCATTTTAACGCACTGATGTCGAAAATCCCCTTTGTTAATCAAAACATTGCCATCAATGTGATACTCGTTGAGATCTAGTAATCTAGCAAGTAAATCTGGGAATCTTTCAAATTTTTGTCTTGTTATCTTGATGAATTATATGGTACTTGTATTCTCTATGGATCAAAGGCTGCTTGGTTTAATGGAAGATGAAATTATGAATGGAGCTTATAAGTGCTTTGGGAGGATGCATGTGTCATTGTTATTTCAATATTAGTATGCCATATAGTTGAGTACATGTTTAATATGGTATGAATAGGATGTGCATAGGCAGTCAATTTCCTCGATATTGGTGAGCACAAAAACCCCCCAAACTGAACATGCTTGGTTTAGGAATTATGTCATTTATTTGTATGCTTAATTGAGTTGATGGATATACTTGCTTTCACTCTTCTTATTGTTTCATCAATACTCTTCCTCTTGATTGCCAAACTCGATGATTTATGAAGATTCTTGTTATCCCTTGTTTCTCATATAGGGTCATAAACAATGGGTGGCAGAAGTTCAATTTCTTGGTATTGTGGAGCACCCAAATCTTGTCAAGCTTATAGGATACTGTGCTGTAGATGGAGAGAGAGGAATTCAACGGCTACTTGTATATGAGTACATGCCAAACAAAAGCTTGGAAGATCACCTCTTCAATAAAGCTATCCCAGCTCTTCCTTGGCAGACAAGATTACAGACAGTACTTGGAGCAGCTCAAGGATTAGCTTATTTGCATGAAGAATTGGAAGTTCAGGTTCACTTCTAAACATATGATTTATTGAAATGCTTTGACTTCTTATTTTAGTATTCATACTAAGTATAATTTGGGAAGTTTTACTTAATAATACTGAATTTATGAGAATGTAATAAAGAGAACTTTGGAAGTTACAGCCAGGTAGGACTGAACTTAAGACCTAGCTGAACTTAACCAACCAGCCATTAAGCTACTGCTATTTCTGGGTTTCCTTACTTCTTATTTTAATACTTTCTCTGAAACGCAATAGAAGATCTTGACCATGGAAGAAATGAATGAAAGGTTTTTCAGAACTCAGAATGATCTTTGTAACAATGACTCTGCCGAAGGTCGTTTGCTGGACATAAATAAAATCTATAGCTGGCTTTTGTGGTAAAAAATCTGAGACTTGTTGAAGCTAAAATGTCATTGAATGAAAATCTGTATTATATTAAAAAAAAGGTATGCTTATTATCATAATGATGATATTCATTGCTTTTCGATCATTGTGATATTTTGATTTGAAACAGATAAAACTAAAATTGTTTAAATTATGTGAAATTTTTAATGGGGGGTTGGGGGGTGAATTAAACCATGTTTATTTTGAAAGTAAGTTTTATTCATATTGGCTATTGCATTCTTGAATGATGTAATTGTCCTTCAATAATCTTGATGATGAGCATTACTAGAACCATGGTGGTGGTTGTTTCCTCGTTGACTTTCATTTACCTATTTTGCTACATTATATTCAGAGTTGAAGTTTACTGTTAGTTATTGTTAAACTGCTTTTCTTTTCTGTAAATGATGAAGGTGATATATCGAGATTTTAAATCATCAAATGTGCTACTGGACAAGGATTTTAACCCAAAGCTTTCTGACTTTGGGCTTGCTAGGGAGGGGCCAGAAGATGGGTTTACTCATGTTTCAACAGCAGTGAGTATAGAATGCACTTACTTCTTCCTCATTATTATTTACGTTCACCTTGTGGGCCACAACTATTTTGTTCTCATAGCATGTAGTTTGTAGAAAACATACCTTATAGGGATCGATTTTTGAGAACATTTCTTTTTTCCTGAAGTAGATTAGTGTTAAACGTCATTCTGTGCATGCATGCAACCTAAATGTTGATGTAGGACAACCTTAGGATGGTTGCCTACACTCAAGGGTAGGTGGGCTAGGGTTTTATTTTTAGGGTGTAAGGAGAGGAACAAGGAATAAACTTTATGGTAGAGAAAATTATAAGATAAGAAATAGAGAGAAAGAAGAAACAATGAAGAAAAGATGGAAAACCTTAGAGTCTCACTAAGGCCTTCTAGGAGTCTCACCTAGAAGAAAATCAATGGAGTCTCACCATTGAGGGTTGCAACCTTGCAATGAAAGAAAGTATAATATTATTCATCAAAATTCATTCCTTTGATTTACATTGATTAGCCTATTTATAGGCTTCTCTAAGAAATCTAAAGTCTACTAGAACTCTAATAACCTATTATGATTCTAATTCTAATTATAACATCCAAAGTCTACTAGGACTCTAATAACCTATCATGACTCAAATTCTAATTATATTATAACTCAATTAGCTAATCCTAATTAGACTCCAACAAATATTAATCCTAATTTAATTCCAAGTAATAATAATCCTACTTTAATTACAACTAATACTAATTCCCTTTCTTGATATATATCTTGAATATTCATCCTCATCAAATGTCCTTGTAAGTTAAGAATGCATGACCTGGTTAATAGAAGACAGTGCATATGAATTGATAACTGGGTCATCTTGTTGTAATCCATGGACCTGGTGGCTATGTGTCACTTGGCCTTGAACATAATGCTGTATGTCCTACCATTCTAATGCCATATTCTCTCATTGTATGGGTCCATCTCCTTGGTGATTGCCAAGGGCAGCTCTCCTTGAGGAATTCCTGTTGAAGGTGCCTGAGGCACAATACTTTGATGCTTGTGAGCCTGGAAGTTGGCTCAGCCGGCCACCACCAAGCATGTTGGGATGGGTTGAGGGGCTTGGCTCACTTGGTTTGGCTAAATTGATAGGAAAGGGAAACTCTGTTCATTGGATGCGTGTTGATTCCAATGTAATTTACATGTAAGGAGACCGACATGTCGATATTGTTACATACCAGACCTGGCTTCTGAGCCCCTGCTAACAAAGCCTACACATGACAAGGCCTGCTATTGGTATTTGGCTGCGATCCACCTGGTGGCTATCCTCCAAATCATTATATAAAGCCCAAATGGCCATTATTCAGAAAGTGGGGTTGTTGGAGTGTTGAGGGGTGAAGGGTTTGAAGAATCCAACATTATTGGAGGGAAATGGGGAACCCTCCTCCGTCCTTTGAACAGGTGTAAGCCTCAGTGTGGTACATGCAATGTGGGGGCTGACTTGTTGGTAAATATGACCTGCCATACTCGTGGGCTTGCAGCCCTTGTTCTTATAAGGTCTGCACACAAGGCCTACACATTGGTTTGGGCTTGCACCCAGCTCTATGGCATCCTCTAACTTCTTTGTAAGGCCCAAATAGTCACAGTTCAAGGGAGAGAGTCATAACTCTATTCTCGTAAATCTCTCTCAATTCCTTCAGCATTCCTAGATTCTAACTGTTGGGTCTAACTGCTAGCACCTCCAATCCTGACTTTTTTCTCTAGCTTCTGTGTCTTCTCTGAGCTCACTTATCATTCATCCGGCTGCCCTCTTCCCTGGAAGAACTTAAAGTAAAAACACTTTTAATTAGGAATGATTAGGCAAAATAGAAGTTGAGCAGGAGTAACACTGATTGTTCAGGCAGACTAACAAAACAAGCATATGGTACATTTTAGGATTTACTTAAAACTGGGAAATTTTAGAACCCTCATGTTACGCACCCCTATCAAATGAAAGGTCTTCGTCCACATTATTGTAGATACTGTTTAGTTGCCAAATTAATAATGTGTGAAATTGGGTGATGCATTTGTAACTGGAGAAGTCAGGCATAATTTGGAACATAAAAAAAGAAGGGCCATTTTGTCAGAATGTTTAATGAAAACTTGTCTTTTTCTTTCCTTTTTTTTTTGTGATCAGGCAGTAGGAACTTATGGGTATGCTGCTCCAGATTATATTGAGACAGGCCGCCTGACAACTAAGAGTGATGTGTGGAGTTTTGGTGTTGTACTGTATGAGATCCTGACAGGCAGGCGATCGATGGAGAGAAACCACCCAAGAGCAGAGCAAAAGCTTTTGGAATGGGTGAAACATTTCCCTGCTAATAGTAAGAAATTTCACATGATAATGGACTGGCGCCTGGAAAACCAGTATCCTATCAGTGCAGCTCGAAAAATTGCCAAGTTGGCCGACAGTTGTTTGTCGAAGAGTGCAAAAGACCGGCCAAAGATGAGTGAAGTTGTAGAGACTTTGAAGCAAATAATCCAACTTCCTGATGAAGGTGGCCCTAGTGAGAAAAGCCCTGAATCTTTCGACAACGATTCAGATGACAAAGATAAGAAGGCAGATCAACCAGGGCCTTCTGACTCCTGGAAAAGGCGGATGGCCCATCTAGCAAGCCTGGGTGAACATGTAGAAGGGTCCAACAGGAAAAGGTTTATGATCATGCAAAGGGCCAAAGTTCCTTGATTGTGTTTTTGTCCTGGAATGCTGCAATTTTTTGTTACTGATAAGAGACTGATGGTTTCATTTTCTGCAACAGAGAAAAATATAGTGAAGTTGATTGACTTGTTGGCAACCCTTGTGTATGAAGTGAATGTGAGCTTTATACAAAATACAGTCATGAGATTGGACTGAAATGTAGTGGTGGGTCTTGTGGGATATAGCCTTTTTCTTGTAAATTTGATGTAATGGAAACCTGTTCCTTCTTCAAATTGACAAAAACGTTCCCTGCTTCATTGGATTCTCCAAGCCACTTTGTCAAGTGTTGGCCTTGGGTTCCTCATCATCAGTGCTTCTAGAGTCTGTTAAAAATCATTTCTAGTATAAAAAGAGTTTTGTATATGATGAAATTTTAAAATTATTTTTCTAAAAAGTACTTCCGGAGGAAGCACTTGATAGGTGATTTTTCAAATGGTATTTACTAAAATTTTAAGAATACGATAAACGAATTTTCAAATGGTATTTAACAATATTTTTAGATAAATGATTTTTTGAATGGTATTTACGTGAATGTGTTTTTTCATCTTTTACATGTAATTTGGGAGAAACATTTTTTATTTCACAAATAATTTTAGCCTGATTTTAGTTTGTTTTTCCCTTTTCCTTTTTTCATTTAGCACAGCTCAATCACTTGGGTGCTGTGGTATAACCAAATGCCCTGTTATTGTTTCATGAATAATTTTAAGATCCCCACAACAAAAACGGGAAAAATAATTTAGCAATAAAAAAAACTGTTTTCTATTTTTTGATCTTAAAAACAAAAAATAGAGTGTTTTTAAAGAATATCTTTAAGTTGTTTTTTGTTATTTTCATTTATTTTTTGATGACTGTTTAAAAAAATAATTATACAAATATAGAAAATGATTAAAAATAAAGTACTATATATAAAAATTATTTTAAAATACACATTTAAAAACATTAAAAACAAGCTAACAATATTTCAAGTTGTCAAACAAACTTTTATTTTATAAAGTATTGGATAACAATTTTTAAAAACCATTCTAAAAATAAATTATCAAATAGGTCAAAGAATCTGTTTGGAAACTATTTCATCATAATGGACATGGAGAAAGTTCCTAATGCTATATAAGTATGAATCCCTTTTAATCATATAGACTCGTTTTAAAGCCATGAGGATCCCTTTAGGCTCAAAGTGGATAAAATCTACAAAGTTGGTTGCTGGTTATTACAAATGATATCAAAGTCGATTCCTGAACCTAGTATGGGAGTTTGTTTGACCCTATGAGGGGTGTTTGTCTATTTGACCCTACAATTTCGTAAGACACAACGAGGACGTTGTGTTTGTATGAAAGGATGATTGTGATATTTTACATCGGATAAGAGAGAAAATTCTTAAAGCTATATAAATATAAACTTTTAACTATGTAAATGTATTTTAAAGCTGTAACGACCCCTTTAGGCCTAAGTGGACAATGTCTACATACTTGGATGTGGGTCATTACAATTATTAAATATGAACTTAGGTTCAAGTTAGTTTTGGGTTAATGAACTCTTCTTTATGCTCAATTTGGATTCAGTTCAAGTAAAATATAACTTAATCCCAACTTGAAAAATTTAAAATACTTAGGTAATGTTTGTTTTTTGGTTAAATAGAAAAAACCAAAATGTTTGACTTTTTATATTCAGTTAAAAGTACCTTGTTGATATTAATTAATATAACTAAAGTGAACTTGTTATCAATAAATTTAGTTTAATTATGTTGGTTGATGTCAATGAATTACTTTTAACTGAATAGAAAAAATCAAATATTTTGGTTTTTTCTATTTAGCCAAAAAACAAACACAATTTTACTCACATCCATTCCAATGTCAAGTTAAGTTTGAGTTGAGTTAGATTAACTTGCCCAACTTTTACCCTTAGAATTCAAAACTAACGTCCTTTTTAAGTTAATTTTGTCCATTTCAATTATTCCAAAACTACTGGTGACAAGGTTGAGAATAGAACTCAAGAATAAGTATGAAAAAGGTAATTAGGTGATGGTTTTTAGCTCCACTAAAAGTTTGACATATTTTAAGGATCCTTGTCTCACAAGGATTATGATTTGGTAATTTCTTATATGTTAAGAGTCCCTTTCCCATAAGGATTTTGAATTGGCTTTTTTCAAGGCTTGAGGTTCTATAAATAAGTCTAAGCCCTTTGGTTAGTTAGTTTGAATGACTTTAGCCTAGCCAAAGTAATTAGATTGACTTTAGTATATCTTTATGATTTTAGTCACAAAACTTAATGCTTTTAACCAATTTTGCGTAAAGAAAACTCCCTTGATCGATTTTGTAATTTTGATTTGAAGATTGGTGGATTAATCATCATTGTCAAAGATATAGGTAAACTCCCTTGACCGATTTTGTAATTTTGATTTGAAGGTTGGTGGATTAATCATCATTATCAAAGATATAGTAAGACATCGTTATCGAACCTCATTAAATATTGTGTCCCTTTATTTCTTTTGTTGTTTTTTCTTTTAATATTATAAGCTAGTTGAGGTTGTATTTTGTTTGATGTGTTTTAAAGTCCTATGGGATTATAATTATGTCAATTCCTTGTAATGATGCTCCATGTATACTCCATGTATATTCCACTCTTGTATGATAATCATTAGTTTTAGACCTAATTTATTTTGACTTTTTATCATGATGATTATCTACTAATTACATAATTTTTGAAATAGCATATAAAATTAAGGGATATTTGATTAAAGGGATGATTAGAAAGCCAATATTGGAAATTTAACCCTTTGTTATTGTCTGATCCCATTTTGATAAAAATATCTTTACTATTTTTTTGTAAAAATAACATTTTTTTAAAATATACAGTAAATACTTAAAATAATTAATGACATAGACTATTCTTCATATAAAAATATAGAAATGGATAAATTCACAAATATAAAAAATATTTCATCCATTTTAATTAATTATTTCTAAAATTAAATGGCCAGCTACAAAAATCCATCTATTTCCTAATGGGGTTGAACTTGCTAGATTACTGTGATGTGGTGGCTTAAGTTCCTACCAAGTGGCTCTAAAAGTCCAAGAAAACAATCCTCCTCACTTATGGAGGTTTTTTTTTTTCTTCAAAATATTGGTAAAAAAAATGCTTTGCCACGTGGACAACTGAGGTAAAGAGAAATTATATATTAAGCTCACACTCATTTTATTTTTTTATACGTAGCAAAGCCCACACCTTTTTGTCTGATTCCACAAAAATATATATTAAGCGTAGTGGGTAGCCGGCTTGGCAGCGACTTTGGATGCATCGTAATAATTAAAGATGGTTGAAAAAAAAGAAATCGATATGTTGACTACTTTTCATTTTTGAAAATTGAAAAACATCATCATATTTGGCTTCGTCTCAGTCTATAAGACTATAACAGATCCTTTGTTTCAGGGATAGACAATATCATTATCTCTTGCCGACAGCTATGGAGTCAGGACTGTCAAGCCTTGGAAGCTCTCTGCTGGTGCCTTGTGTTCAGGAGCTGGTGAAGGAGCCTCTAACAGCAGTCCCACATCGATACGTGCGTCCTGAACAAGACTCTCCAGTCTTATCCAACGCTACTGATTCTATGCCCCATGTTCCCATCATCGATCTCCACCGTTTACTGTCTGCAGATTTCACCCATTCAGAATTGGAGAAGCTCCACCGTGCCTGCCAAGAATGGGGCTTCTTTCAGGTACATGTCTTTAATTCTTTTCCCTCCCTCTATAGTATTTGTTTATTTATATTTTTTTGTGAAACTTGGTATTTAAATTTCTTTAGTAATATTATCAAATTTGTTACTGATCATGTGCAAAATTTGACATTCCTGATATTTTGTTGGACTTTTTTTTTTTTCAAAGCATCATATAAAAAAGATTTAATTCAATAATCGTATCTCCTTTCTTAATCCCTATCTTTTTGTACCTTAGTCTTCATGTAATCAAACTGGGGATTTCCTGAAATGAAAAAGACAAAGCAATCAGTGGGTCTTCAATTGATGGGGGTCAGGGATACTGTGATGAACAGGTTGGTGAAAAAACTGAGAAGGGCAGATGCTATCAGGCAATAAAAACAATGGAAAACACCAATGAAGAGGTTGGTGAAAAATTTGAGATGGGTGGATGCTATCGGGCAATAAACAACGGACAACAAGGGGCTATTAAGTTAATTAATGCCATTTATAGGTGGATGATCCTTACGTTGGATGCTAAAAATGTGACCTCAATTGATTTGGTCATGCATTTGAAGCAGCCGTCATGATTAACTGTGTTTTCCCTCTGGTCTTTTCTTTTGGTTAGAGGTAATATGGACTTCTTGATCCCAGCTTGAGAGATGCCTCCTTTTTTCTTGCATGGGTTGCCTGCTTTTGCTACTATGTGTCACACCCCTTTTGATCCATATTTTTCCCCATATTTTCCCATTTTTGGGATGTAGAAAAACATTTAAGGGAGCCTTTGGATGTCAATAACACCTTTATTGTAACATTTTTAACAAGAAATCCCATATGGGGATCTCTCCCTATAAATTCCATCCTGACTCCATGAGGGTTCTCATGGGGTTAGTTTTGTTAAACATGATCGAAACATCCCAATATCGGATGAGGGAGCTTGGGTTCCTTTTCCTAAGTCAAGATGAATTTTCGTAGTACTCAAAGAGTCTCATTTATGAGATCTTGGACTCCATCAAGAACTAGGAGCAATGTAGCCACCTCTTAGTCTCTTGTCACCTAGAAGGGTTGGCAAATGATGATGCATTCCTTTGTGAATCATAGGTGAAAGGTGATAGAAGTGGTCATCACCTCATTACCTCCTTTTGCTTTGTAAATTTTCAATGTGATTTGTTCTCTCTTCATTGGATTCTAACTATGCCTTTGTGTTTTAGATATTTAGGGTAACTAGTTTGTTCATCTTTCTCATCATATATAGCTATAAGAGGGTTGTTACCGTCATTCAAATTGGTGCACATTGGATTTCCTTCCTTTTTATCATCCTTTTTGCTACACTAGGCTTCCTCAAGTTCTTATCATTGGGAGAATTCCAATTAGGTAGGTAAAAGATTCTTAACCAACAAAACAATAAATTCTTTCTTGGGTCTAATGCCTTAGAAGGTTGCGATGTGGATCCTAACTAAGAAGAAGCTTTCTATAGGAAGTTTTCTTCTAATTTCTTTAAGGTCGAGAAAAAGAACTTTTACAAAGGTAGAGAAATACTGCTAAGAAGTTTCCTACACCTTTCAAGGAAGTAAGGAAGGAACCTTTTAATCCATAAAGTCAAGCCTTTCCAATATCAAGCGTGCCTTTGCCTATTAGTTTTCAATGAATGAACCAATTTATCATAGGTTTTGTTTAATGTGTAATCATATATACTAGTGCATTTATCATAGGAGACTCATTTTGATGACCAAGACAAGTCATTTCTCCAATTAGAAGGTAATGCACTATAATTTCAAATGGATTGCCTAAGTCCATGAACCAATTATAGGTACATTGTTTACTTGCATGGAACATATGACTTGGATCTCTATGCAACTCATAATGCACCAAAGTCATGTACAATGTAAGAGATTTCATGCTTGAATACACAAAGAGCATAATGCATGAATAGGATAGAGAAATTGAGGAACTTGAATCATATTATAAAATAATAAATCTATTGTTGTTACATCATCTTTTTTTACTCAAAAGGCCTTTAGCATAGTACCTTGGAATTGAAGCTATTTTGACATCATTTGGCCTTTTTCTCCCTTAGACATTTACATACGTGACTTGAGAAAAATAATATGCTTGGTGCAAATGAGGTTTTAACTTTGCTCTCTTCTATTGCATTCTTTACATTGCATGATGGAGCATTTCTGATTGATCCCCCCAAATACCATTAGGTCATTGGATCTATGCAATTCCTCTCAATCGCTTGACCAAATATTTCTTTTGCCATAAACATGCTCTCTTAGTTCATACATTGCCCATCCACTGATCATTGGTTAGTAGTTAAAACGGTTCTTCAGTATCTCAAAGGAAAAAAATTCTTGACATCCTTCTTTGCAAGCTCTCACCACTCACTTTCCATGCCTTTGCAAACGCAATTAGGCGGGAAATTTTGATAATCACAATTCCACATTAGCCTATGTTATACCTCTTGTTTCCAATCCGATTAGTTTGAGTTCTAAGAAACAAAAAATTATGGCTCAATCCTTGACCAAAGTAGAATATCGAGTTGTCGTCTCCATTGCAACTGAAGTCAATTAGGTGTAGAACGTACTCATTGAACTTAATGCTCATTCTCTATCCAATGATTTATTCTGACAATATAGAGGTCGCATATGTTTGTGCTAATCCAGTGTTTTATTCTTGCATGAAGCATATTGCCATATATTTTTACTTTGTTCATGATCAAGTGTCCAAGAAGTTGCTATGGGTTTCTCATGTCCACACCTTCAATTAGCTCCCAAATTCCCTCATAAAACCACTATTGTGCTTTCAATTTCTAGATCATCATTCCAAGATTGACATCCGGATAGAAGCTCCATCTTGTAGGCATGAAAGGAAAAACTCATTGACATTGTCCATGCATATTTTTGGTAGGTGTTGATTTGTAAACACTATCCATATTCACTTCCTTAATCTCATTTGTAATAGTAGGAACTACAACTCACACACACATCATTTAATAAGATGTGTAGAGACACACTCATCTTTCTCATCCTCGCTAAGTTTACACTACAAAACCTACCATTTCCTAAAAAAAAAATCAGTCAAGGGCCTAAAACATCTTAGGAGAAAAGCAATTCTAAATTACACAAAACACACATAAATTTTGTTACACGAGTAGAAAATTAAGAAAAATACAAGATTTTTAACGTAGTTTGCCGATCAATGTGATCCACGGACTACACTAACACTCAACAATATACTAATCAAAATGAATGAGAAGAGTTATAATGATGCAAGGATTGAAATGTCGAAAAATTTCGGTGATATTTCTCTGAAATATCGCTTATTGGCCGGCTCGGACACAATATTCGTCACCGATTATCGGTCGATGGAAATTTCGGTAATTTTTCCAAAATATCGCTGATATTTCAGTATTTACCGATTTTTCGGGAAATTTTCTGATATTTCCTACCAGTTCAGCTTGCGCAAAGGATACAAAATCTGTCCATTTTTTTTTTTTTTTAAATATAAGATGTTATTTGGTAATCTGATCATGATTTGTAGGCAAAGGTTGTGTGTTTCAGCCTGGCTAAAAAATCGTGGATTTAGGGTTCATGAAATTTAAATCCAATGGCACAAACAGAAAGAGACCCCTAGAACAGATCTAGAAGACATAGGGAGCAAAAAAAAAAAGCAAAATTTTTGGTTTTCATTGGGAGCTTTGCATGGATTTTCTCGGAAATCAAATGAGGATGAATTTTCCTGGAAATCGAATGGGGGATGGATTTTCTTGGGAATCAAACGAGGGTTGCAAAAAATAGAAAAATAAATAACATGATTAGATTAGTACTTGCGAGGATTGAGAGTGGCAGAGGAAAATAGGGCCTTTTTAGGGATTTTCTCGTGGAGGGCAAATTTAGAAAAGGGCTTCTTGATGCCCGAATCCATTTTTATTTGGATTAAATCAAAATTTTGATTTTTATGGTGATACTTTATAAATTAAAATTTATTTGATAAAATAAATTAATAATAATTTTAATTATTTAAATAAATTAATGTTAATAGAAAAAGTTGTTACGACATATTTTTAATAAAATTTTAGAAATTAAATCTCAAATAAAATATTTTATATAAATTAATTTAATATTTAATTTAAAATGTAATAAAACGTGTTTTAATAAAAATATTTTAAAAATTTTAAAATAAATATTATCTTCAACGAGATGGACTCCCTTCATCTAAAACCACATTGATCCTCATTTTGATATAAAAAACTATTGTAATGTCATATATATATATATATATATATATAATCATGGCATAATTCTTGTTTTCATTGCATATGACCTTGTCTTGGGTGTTGTTGGTATCAGAGCCATCGGGAAAAGAAGTTGGGTTTGTTTTGGGTGTTTTGAGCTATCCTAGGATAGGTAGTAGTGTGCCTAGGAGCGCGAGCCCTGCCGGTTGAGCCGTTGTTAGCCGTGGATAGGCGTTTGTTAGGCTGTAAGAGGGTTGGGGTGACGTCTCATAAGGTTTGTCAATCTGCTATTAGGCTCTAGATCAAAACCCTAAAATGAGTTCAATTTTCAGAACCATGTCTAGGAGATCCAGTGATTCTCAAGATACTGTTGTAAACAGTGAAAAGATCAATTATCTTAAGATCCAAAATGATTTAGATGATTGGAAGTTACCCAAGGTGTCTAATCAAGAAATTTATAAGAAAGGAACCTTTAAGTTTTTCATAGATTATACCATCAAAACCTCTGAAATGACAGTCAGCTTAGAACAAGACGACCAAGTCATAAGACTTCTAGATAACAGGTCCATTGAAAAGCATAAGAAAAATGGCTATAATTTCATACACTTTGGTATGATTCAAGTAGCAGCTAAGCCTTTGACAAGATTAGGCTTAAACACCTCTATTGTCATGTGTTTAAGGGATAATAGACATCTCGAATATCGAGATTCTATTATAGGCGCAGTCCAAGCTAGACTGAATGATGGCCCAATTTATTTCCAGTGTTATCCTAACTTCACAGTTAGAATAAGAGATGCAGACATCTTAGATTTTGTTGTCCTGCATATTAAGACCCATGGCTTTAAGATCAAACCAGGAAACAATCCTGTTTCAATCATAACCAGGTTTGCCTATAAGAGCATGAACACAAGCATTGGATTTAGGGCTCTTTGCACCAGCCCTAAGGGTGAGACCACTTACTTTCACTCAGATATGCTTGATAAGTCAGATTTCATCATCCCCAAGAAGATCTTGTGGAAAGGTGTTGATTTTCCTAAAAATTGACATTTTGCTAATGCCGTTCCAGCCATTGCACAGAGATATGAAAGGATTAAACAAATTGTTCAATATCCTGATGGAGGAGGAGATCTGATTTTCTCTAACTTTTTCAGACATTCCAGCAGTCTTAGAGTTTCAGTTTATGAACCCTCTAGAGCTTCAAGTTCTTCTATCCCAGTTAGAACCACTAGAGAAGAGGAAGGTTCGAGCTCAGGAACTCCTAAGAACATTAAGCTAACAGGTGTTAGAAGTCACACCAACGTGACTAGACCATTTTACACTGAGGAAAATGAGTCTACTCAGGAATCCCAACAGGATGAGTCCCTGTGATGTCTCCTACCTATTCCCAGATGATTAACACAATAAGCCTAAGTGATGAGGACTTTGAGATCAACAAGGATCTCTTAAAAAAGGACTTCTACTCTGAAGTCAATAAGCAAATAAATGATTGGTTCTTTAGTACTATCCCTAAAGTCATTAGAGCCATTTACCAAGAAGAATTCTATGCTTACTTAGGACAACAAAAGAAAAATATTAAGTTTTGGATTTGGTTTGAACTCTTCAAACAAGAGGAATATCCAGATTATCCTTATAAGCGTGTTAATAACACTAAGAGCACTGATAAAATTAAGTCTTTTGAATTTTCCAAGGAATTCCAGGAAAATCCCCAAATTAACTAGGCTTTTGTTGATAGGATTAACCAGAAGATTAAGGATAATCTTGTTGCCCCTTTGACTGTCCAGCCTCATAAGAGAATCAATATGGTTAAAGGTGATATTAGTTCAGAAAAAGAAGTTGATGAACTAATTAAGATGTTTGAGGAACCCCATAATCAAACTCTTTCAAAAAATATTAACAATTTGGAAACCTTTAAGACTAGGAATTACTATCCTAGACCTATCTTTCCTGACATGCAGTTTGAGGAAAGAAATCAGTATACTCAAGCCTCATACACCAGTGGTACTATCTATGAATGGAACATAGATGGTATGACCGAGTATAACATACTCACTAAGCTTCAAGAAATGACCATGGTAAGTACAACCTATAAATTAAACAATAGATTGCCAGATCATGCTGTAGCTCAGACCATTGTTGCTGGGTTTACAGGTCAGCTTAAGGGTTGGTGGGATAATTATCTCACTTTTGATGATAGAAATAGTATCCTAAAAAGCCTATAGGATTAATGAGAATAGTGAAGTTGTTAAGGACGAAGATGGCCAAGATATAGAGGATGCAGTGGCTACTCTAATCTACTAAATATCCAAGCACTTCATTGGAGATCCTGCAAAAATTAAGGATAAAACTGCAGATTTCCTAACCAACCTTAAGTATCCAAGCTTCATGATTTTAGGTGGTATAAGGAAGTCTTCCTAACCAAAGTCATGCTAAGATCAAATTGTAACCAGTCTTTTTGGAAAGAAAAATTCATCTCAGGATTAGCCAAGCTTTTCTCTGAGAGAATTAGGATTAAGATAAGGGAACAGTATAATGGTCAAATCCCTTATGATAAGCTAACCTATGGTGAGATTATAAGCATTGTCACAGTTGAAAGGATTAAGTTGTGCAATGACTTCAAGCTTAAGCAACAAATGAAGAATGAACAAAAAATCTTCAAGAATGAATTTGGATCATTCTGTAGCCAGTTTGGTTTCAGCCAAAAGGAAACTATGCCTTCCTCTAAGCAAAAACCAAGCAGGAAGCCTAGCAAAGATAAGTTTTACCACAGTAAGAGAGGTACCTATGACAACTATAGGATGAATGATACTAAGCAGTCAAGACACGTCCAAAGAAGGGTCAACAAAGATACTAAAAAAAAGGTAGAATCCCCTTTAGATATCAAACCAATTATCTATTTTAAATGTGGCAAGGTTGGCCATTATAAAAAAGATTGTAGAGTTAAGCAAAAGATTAATAACTTAAGTGTCTCAGATGACCTAAAAAATATGCTTTGTAAGGTAATGTTAAACTGCACAGATTCTGAATCAAGGACGGATTCAGATAATGAAGATGACATTATTCAACTAGACAGTAGTGGTGAAGTTTCTAGCCAATCTTCTAGTGACCAAGCAGAATGTATTAAGGGTAATTGTAATTGCCGTCCTAAAACTATAAATGTCATAAGCCAAGATCAGGAATTTATCCTAGATACTTTAAGGAAAGTTGAAGATGAAAAGACTAAGCAAAATCTTTATGAAGTTTTTAAGAAATCTGTTGTTAAGATAGAAACTAAGAAGACTGTAAATCCTTATAACCTTAATGATATCTTAAATAGGTTTGACCAACAATCTCACAAGGAAGTTAGCATTAAGGAACTTCATGATGAAGTTAGGCAGTATAGAAAGGAGATTAAGGAGATAAGACAATTCATAGGTTTAAGTCTCTCTGATCTCCAAGAACAAATCAATAGAATTGTCAACCAAGGAAGCCTTATGGATATTCCAGAATCTTCTCATGTTAATGATAATGAGATAGATACTTTTTTGAATACTGTGAGTAGGGTTATCTTCCAGAGGGGGGAAGTCTCCCTTACTATAGTAGTCAAAGATAAATTTGTCTTTGATATTATTGCTTTGATTGATTCAGGAGCAACTTAAAATTGCCTTCAAGAAGGTCTTGTACCTATTCCTTTATGCGAAGAGACTAGTCAGTCTCTATTTGAAGCCAATGGAAAAAGACTTGCCATTAAGTATAAATTAACAAATGTTCATATCTGTAACCATGACATCTGTATTAAGCAAACCTTTATTCTTGTTAAGGATCTTAAGGAAAAGGTCCTCCTAGGAATACTCTTCTTAAGCTCTATTTATCCCTTATGGGTAGATAACCAAGGTATAAGAACAAAGCTTTTTGATAAGGAAATTCTTTTTGAATTTGCTAATCCTGTTGAAAACATCACTCTTTGTGATCAAGCAATTAATCTTGTTGGAATAGATGATCCACCTAAGATATTAGGTACACAATTCATTCATAATCTCATTATAAATGATATTTTAAGCATTCCTTTATGATTTCAAAATTTGAAACTGATATTTTGAACTAAGGATTTTTAAAAGTTCTTTTCACATCTGAGAAAACAATTAAGTATATAGCTTTTAAGTATAATTTAACTTATTGGATTATTTTAAACCCTAATTTTCAAATTAAGTTTATTAAAGGAGAAAGTTCCATTCCTAATCACTCAACTCGTGGAATTTGCAGGGTTCACAAGACCATGGCCCCTAAAAAGATTACCCAAACTCCTAACCAGAAAACCCAATCCAGTCAAGCTCCTTCTCCCCATAAAATGCTATGGAGCCAACAAGTTGAAGAAGAAGAAGCAAGGCTTCATTCTTCTAACCCTATGCCTAATAAGATGATGACCTTGTACTATGATCATTCTGATCCAGCTAATCCAGTCAAGGCCACCCAATACCCAGCCATTTCAGGGTTTCAAACCTTCAAGCAAGTCACTAAGGCTAATCTCTCTCAAAAGGAATTAGCATCAAACTCCTTTTTTTCAAACAAGCAAATTATGGTGACTGCCAACCCCACATCTCTTTCAACAAAATCAAGATATTGGAAAAATGATTTAAATCAACCTCTTTTGGTTATTGAAAGAGAATTTTTCTCTAAAAACCCCAGAGAGATTGATGCAAAAGCTTTTCAAGAAAATTTTCATTATCCCTCTGGTAATATTTTAAAAACAAGAGAGTTTTATGAAGCAGTCCTTATAGAAACTGGTTCTGTTAAAATTAAGCATAACCCTGATAAATTCAACAATATGGGCTTGGCATTCTCCACCTGCCATATCTATAAGATTCTTACTGTCAAGCAATGGGATGGAAATCCTAATCTTTCAAGGGAATTTTCTAAACCATCAAAGCCAAGGTTTTTTAATAATTGGGATTATCAGAGAACATGGTTCAATGCTTTTTTGATCCAAAATAGGGACTTCCATCATTCATGGATGTTCTATTTTCCATCTAAGAATCAGCTTTCCTTTTTCCTATTTTGGTTCCACAGTTGGTGGACTTATTATGGTCCGACTATTAAGATTCTTCCTAAGCCCATCCTGGATGGCTTTGAGCTATTCAGCAGTTCTTTTGTTATCCCCAAAGAACTTTCAACTTTTCCCTTTTTACTATTCTTTTTCAGCAAATTTGGTCTTGCTTGGATAGTCTAGTGGGACTATATTATCATTGCAGATGAATCAGCAGCCTTTCCAACTCTGGGAAGGACTTTTAAAACTAAATTGTGAGACGCTTTGAAAAATGATGCATCTATTGATGTAGTTAAGCAGTATTTCCTCAAGAACCCCATACAAGTCTTAGCCAGTGATAATATGTCTCAGTTTTTCCTAAAAAAGCAACAGCTACAAGCCATGCTCGCAGTAGCTAAGACCCCTCAAGATTTCCAGAAAATCCTTGAAGAAGGAAGCTCAAGCTTTTCCCAAGAAAATTCTTATGCAGAATTTGATGATTCAAGAAGCTACCTTACAGACAATGGTGACGAATGTGAAGGAATCCTTCCTCCAATAAGAAGATCCAAGTAATCATCAACCTTATGTCTTCCTACCATCAAGAATATTTTACAGCTTTACAATTTCAGCACCAAAAGCAGCAAGCATGTGACTACATAGTCTAAAGTAGCCTGTCAATAGTCTTCTCAGTCGAAAGTGGGTTTTTCGGTGGAATTCGGTGGAAAAGTGAATTTTACTATTCTCTTTTCACTGTTCACTATTCATGCACGAGATTACTATTCATGGTAGTTAGTAAAAAAACAAACAGTGCTTTGTCCCATCTTTTTGGCTATTTAAGGAGGCTTGATCCTCATTTGTAAGCACCTAAAATTTTAGATCTGAAATTTTCCATTCTCTCTCCCAAGCTTATGCTCTCCTTTCTCTCTTCTTTCTCTCTCAACATGTAAGCCTTTCAAGCCCCAAGTTTCTTCTAAGCTTTTCTCCCATTGTAAGATATTTCTCCTTATGTATCTATGTTTTAAGATTTACCTCCTATGATGGATGATCTTTAAATTATGTAAATTTTCAAGTTTATTTAATTTACCTCCTATCATGGATGATTTGTTTTATGTTTCCAGTTTACTTCCTATCATGGATGGTTTTAAATTTATGAACTAAAAAATTTTGTGGTTCCTTCTCTTTTTAAATTTCTTTGGTTATTTATCTTGTTGAATTTCTAAGCCTCTTCTTTGTTTTGAATCATGGCATAATTCCTGTTTTCATTGCATATGACCTTGTCCTGGGTGTTGTTGGTATCAGAGCCATCGAGAAGAAAACATGAATTATCCATGATTCAAAACCAAGAAGAGGGTTAGAAATCAAACAAGATAAATAACCAAAGAAATTTAAAAAGAGAAGGAACCACAAATTTTTAGTTCATAAATTTAAAACCATCCATGATAGGAGGTAAACTGGAAACATAAAACAAACCATCCATGATAGGAGGTAAACTTAAATAAAATTGAAAATTTACATAATTTAAAGACCATCCATCATAGGAGGTAAATCTTAAAACATAGATACATAAGGAGAAATATCTTACAATGGGAGGAAAACTTTGAAGAAAGCTTGGGGCTTGAAAGACTTACATGTTGAGAGAGAAAGAAGAGAGAGGGGAGAGCATAAGCTTGGGAGAGAAAATGGAAAATCTCAGATCTAAAATTCTAGGTGCTTACAAATGAGGATCAAGCCTCCTTAAATAGCCAAAAAGAGGGGACAAAGCATTGTTTACTTTTTGACTAACTGTCATGAATAGTAATTTCGTGCATGAATAGTGAATAGTGAATAGTAAAATTCACTTTCCCATCGAATTCCACCGAAAAACCCACTTTCGGCTGAGAAGACTTATGACAGGCTGCTTTATACTGTGTAGTCACATGCTTGCTGCTTTTGGTGCTGAAACTGCAAAGCTGTAAAATATTCTTGATGGTAGGAAGACATAAGGCTGATGATTACTTGGATATTCTTATTGGAGAAAGGATTCCTTCACAGTCGTCACCATTGTCTGGAAGGTAGCTTGTTGAATCATCAGATTTTGCATAAGAATTTTCTTGGGAGAAGCTTGAGCTTCCTTCTTCAAGGATTTTCTGGAAATCTTGAGGAGTCTTAGCTGCTGCGAGCATGGCTTGTAGCTGTTGCTTTTTGAGGAGAAATTGAGACATATCATAACTGGCTGAGACTTGTGTGGGGTTCATGAGGAAATACTACTTAATTGCATCAATAGATGCATCATTTTTCAAGGCGTCCCACCATTTAGTTTTAAAAGTCATTCCCAGAATTTGAAAGACTACTGATTCATCTGCAATGATAATATAGTCCCACTGGACTATCCAAGCAAAGCCAAATTTGCTAAAAAAGAATAGTAAAAGGGGAAAAACTGAAAGTTCTCTAGGAATAACAAAAGAATTGCTGAATAGCTCAAAGCCATCCAGGATGGGCTTAGGAAGAATCTTAATAGTCGGACCATAATAAGTCCACCAACTGTGGAACCAAAATGGGAAAGAGGAAAACTGATTCTTAGATGGAAAATAGAACATCCATGAATGATGGAAGTCCCTATTCTGGATCAGAAAAACATTGAACCATGTTCTTTGATAGTCCCAATAATTCAAAAACCTTAGCTTTGATGGTTCAGAAAATTCCCTTGAAAGATTAGGATTTCCACTTCATTGCTTGATAGTAAGAATCTTATAGATATGGCAAGTGGAGAATGCCAAGCCCATATTGCTGAATTTATCAGCGTTATGCTTAAGTTTAACAGAACCAGTTTGTATAAGGACTGCTTCATAAAACTCTCTTGTTTTTAAAATATCACCGGAGGGATAATGAAAATTTTCTTGAAAAGCTTTTGCAACAATCTCTCTAGGGTTTTCAGAGAAAAATTCTCTTTCAATAACCAAAAGAGGTTGATTTAAATCATTTTGCCAATATCTTGATTTTGTTGAAAGAGGTGTGGGGTTGGCAGCCACCATAATTTGCTTGTTTGAAAAAGAAGAGCTTGATGCTAATTCCTTTTGAGAAGTATTAGCCTTAGTGACTTGCTTGAAGGTCTGAGATCCTGAAATGGCTGGGTATTGGGTGGCCTTGACTGGATTAGCTGGATCAGAATGATCATAGTATAAAGTCATCATCTTGTTAGGCATAGGGTTAGAAGAATGAAGCCTTGCTTCTTCTTCTTCAACTTGTTGGCTCCATAGCATTTTATGGAGAGAAGGAGCTTGACTGGATTGGGTTTTCTGGTTAGGAGCTTGGGTATTCTTTTTAGGGGCTATGGTCTCGTGAACCCTGCAAATTCCACGAGTTGAGTAATTAGGAATGGAACTTTCTTCTTTAATAAACTTAATTTGAAAATTAGGGTTTAAAATAATCCAATTAGTTAAATTATACTTAAAAGATATATACTTAATTATTTTCTCAGATGTGAAAACAACTTTTAAAAATCCTTGGTTCAAAATATCAGTTTGAAATTTTGAAATGCATAAAGGAATGCTTAAAATATCATTTATAATGCGATTATGAATGAATTGGGTACCTAAAATCTTAGGTGGATCATCTATTCCAACAAGATTAATTTCTTGATCACAAGGAGTGATGTTTTCAACAGGATTAGCAAATTCAAAAAGAATTTCCTTATCAAAAAGCTTTGTTCTTATACCTTGGTTATCTACCCATAAGGGATAAATAGAGCTTAAGAAGGGTATTCCTAGGAGGGCTTTTTCCTTAAGATCCTTAACAAGGATAAAGGTTTGCTTAATACAGATGTCATGGTTACGGATATGAACATCTGTTAATTTATACTTAATGACAAGTCTTTTGCCATTGGCTCCAAATAGAGACTGACTAGTCTCTTCGCATAAAGGAATAGGTACAAGACCTTCTTGAAAATTTCAACTGCTCCTGAATCAATCAAAGCAATAATATCAAAGACAAATTTATCTTTGACTACTATAGTAAGGGAGACTTCCCACCTCTAGAAGATAACCCTACTCACAATATTCAAAAAAGTATCTGTCTCATTATCATTAACATGAGAGGATTCTGGAATATCCATAAGGTTTCCTTGGTTGACAATTCTATTGATTTGTTCTTGGAGATCAGAGAGACCTAAACCTATGAATTGTCTTAACTCCTTAATCTCCTTTCTATATTGCCTAACTTCATCATGAAGTTCCTTAATGCTAACTTCCTTGGGAGACTATTTCTCAAACCTGTTTAAGATATCATTAAGGTTATAAGGATTTACAGTCTTCTTAGCTTCTATCTTAACAACAAATTTCTTAAAAACTTCATAAAGATTTTGCTTAGTCTTTTCATCTTCAACTTTCCTTAAAGTATTTAGGATAAATTCTTGATCTTGGCTTATGACATTTATAGTTTTAGGACGACAATTACAATTACCCTTAATACATTCTGCTTGGTCACTAGAAGATTGGCTAGAAACTTCACCACTATTGTCTAGTTGATTAATGTCATCTTCATTATTTGAATCGGTCATTGATTCAGAATCTGTGGAGTTTAAAATTACCTTACAAAGCATATATTTTAGGTCATCTGAGACACTTAAGTTATTAATCTTTTGCTTAACTCTACAATCTTTTTTATAATGGCCAACCTTGCCACATTTAAAACAGATAATTGGTTTGACATCTAAAGGGGTTTCTACCTTTTTTTAGGTATCTTTGTTGACTCTTCTTTGGACGTGTCTTGACTGCTTAGTATCATTCATCCTATAGTTGTCATAGGTACCTCTCTTACTGTGGTAAAACTTATCTTTGCTAGGCTTCCTGCTTGGTTTTTGCTTAGAGGGAGGCATAGTTTCCTTTTGGTTGAAACCAAATTGGCTACAGAATGATCCAAATTCATTCTTGAAGATTTTTTGTTCATTCTTCATTTGTTGCTTAAGCTTGAAGTCATTGCACAACTTAATCCTTTCAGCTGTGACAATGCTTATAATCTCACCATAGGTTAGCTTATTATAAGGGATTTGACCATTAAACTGTTCCCTTATCTTAATCCTAATTCTCTCAGAGAAAAGCTTGGGTAATCCTGAGATGAATTTTTCTTTCCAAAAAGACTGGTTACAATCTGATCTTAGCATGACTTTGGTTAGGAAGACTTCCTTATACCACCTAAAATCATGAAGCTTGGGACACTTAAGGTTGGTTAGGAGATCTGCAGTTTTATCCTTAATTTTTGCAGGATCTCCAATGAAGTGCTTGGATATTGAGTAGATTAGAGTAGCCACTGCATCCTCTATATCTTGGCCATCTTTGTCCTTAACAACTTCACTATTCTCATTAATTCTATAGGCCTTTAGGATACTATTTCTATCATCAAAAGTGAGATAATTATCCCACCAACCCTTAAGCTGACCTGTAAACCCATCAACAATGGTCTGAGCTACAGCATGATCTGTCAGTCTATTGTTTAATTTATAGGCTGTACCTACCATGGTCATTTCTTGAAGCTTAGTGAGTATGTTATACTCGGTCATACCATCTATGTTCCATTCATAGATAGTACCACTAGTGTATGAGGCTTGAGTCTACTGCTTTCTTTTCTCAAACTGCATGTCAGGAAAGGTAGGTCTAGGATAGTAATTCCTAGTCTTAAAGGCTTCCAAATTGTTAATATTTTTTGAAATAGTTTGATTATGGGGTTCCTCAAACATCTTAATTAGTTCATCAGCTTTTTTTTCTGAACTAATATCACCTTTAATCATATTGATTCTCTTATGAGGCTGGACAGTCAACAAGATTATCCTTAATCTTCTGGTTAATCCTATCAACAAAAGCCTAGTTAATTTGGGTATTTTCCTGGAATTCCTTGGAAAATTCAAAAGACTTAATTTTATCAGTGCTCTTAGTGTTATTAACACACTTATAAGGATAATCTGGATATTGATAATCTGGATATTCCTCTTGTTTGAAGAGTTCAAACCAAATCCAAAACTTAATATTTTTCTTTTGTTGTCCTAAGTAGGCATAGAATTCTTCTTGGTAAATGGCTCTAATGACTTTAGGGATAGTGCTAAAGAACCAATCATTCATTTGCTTATTGACTTCAGAGTAGAAGTCCTTTTTTAAGAGATCCTTGTTGATCTCAAAGTTCTCATCACTTAGGCTTATTGTGTTAATCATCTGGGAATAGGTAGGAGACATCACAGGGGACTCATCCTGTTGGGATTCATGAGTAGACTCATTTTCCTCAGTGTAAAATGGTCTAGTCACGTTGGTGTGACTTCTAACACCTGTTAGCTTAATGTTCTTAGGAGTTCCTGAGCTTGAACCTTCCTCTTCCTTAGTGGTTCTAACTGGGATAGAAGAATATATATATATATATATATTATATTTATGTATAAATTGTTTTTATTCAATAAAATCAAATATTTCTTATCTCAATTCTAACTTTATACACTTTTAAAATTCATATTTATTATTCTTAAAATTCAAATAGCGAATCTATCGATATATCTCTATCTATCAATGTTTTTCTTCTTGATCATATTTATATCAATTACACTTACAAAATAAATTTAAAATATGTATTCTTGCTTATTTGATCATTTTTTGGAGTTTTTTTTCAAACATTCCTATGAATTTTAAATAATTTTCGCTCCACCAACATTTGTGAAAAAATATCAATCGATATTTCTCCAATATATCAGTAAAATCAAAATACATCAATATCCATAATAACCGATATTTTTATCCTTGCAATAGTGAAGCTTTCGAAAAAAACCTCTCAATTACAATTGCACTCTCTGAAAAAACAAAACCTTAAACATAAAAAATTAAATATATAATAGGAGCAAACTCATCAATAAAAAATTTCTGTAAGGGGCACTACCCCCTTTAACCCCCATGAACTCATCAAACAACTTGATCCCCATGAGCTCACCAGGGATCTCAACCCCCCCAGGATCTTGAGTGAAGCGCAACCATAGTAATTCAACCTTCACAATCCAAAAAATTTGACACAACAAGAAAAGGCAAAGTATGGCAAACTATCTCCTTATTTATGATACTAGAAGACTTTAGGTGGTAAGGGTACATTAACCACCATTATTATATCCACCAAGATTGGTCGGTTGGACACAAATCCTAACTCTTGACTCAACCTTAATCCTCGCTTTTCCATGAAAGAAGACATAGTATGGAAAAAAAATAGATAGATAAAGAAATTACCATAGTGACAGGGTCATCATTGATCCTCACATCTGAATGGTGAGGACTTCCAATGGTGAGGCTTTTGACGGCAACGTTGACGATTTCATGTCATGAAGTGAAAGGTTAAGGGTCTAGAAGTAGGGAAGAATTGTCTAAAAATAGCTAAGTATCAGGTTTTAAGGCTAGCAGAGGCAAGTAGTCCTTTAGTCCTTTAGCACTTTCTCCAGACTTCAAATATACTTCAATTGGCGATCTTCACCTATATTTTATATGTCAAGTTTCTATACAAAATGTACCTATGTTGCATAGGTAGTTAGGAAGAAGAAAATAAGAAAGTGAAAAGAAAAATCAGAAAACAAGACATTGCCATCCATGTGGTTTGACAAATACCCTGTGAATCATTGGAGAAGATGGCAAACAAGTTTCATCTTTGCATAAAGATTCCCAATTTCATCTGAGGACCCTGACTCTACCAAAATCTGTATCTTTATTATTGTAGGAACCAATTCCTTACAGAAGAAACCTACTTTCATCAAAAGGAAGAAAAAGAAAAATGTCCCCATGAAATTTCCTTTGCACAGATAGAATAATTTTTGATAGGAAAATGTTAAGGAATTAGAAATTGAATGTGAAAAACAAACTTGAGAAACTTTTCACAAGTTTTACTTTTATATTAAAATTAAAAGCCCAATTTCTTATAAAGATCAGAGAAACAAGGTTGTATGGACGTACTGGCTTTTTTTTTTTTTTTGGTTTGTTTACCACTAAATGATCTAAATTCTAAGAACACATTATAGTAGATAAAATTTGGTCAAAGCACATTGCAAGTAATCAAAGTAATTTTGGATAGAAATGAAATTAAGTTTTTAATTTCCTTAAACACATTCATACAATTTTTTGCCACCAAAGTAAGTATATCAATTGATTACAGTTGATAAATCATGGAGTGAGCTCTTCATTGGTTGAAAAAGTAAAGGCAGAGACACAAGAATTCTTCAATCTTCCATTGGAGGAGAAAAAGAAGTTTTGGCAAAAACCCGGAGAGGTGGAGGGATTTGGACAGGCCTTCGTTGTTTCTGAGGAGCAGAAACTTGACTGGGGAGACATATTTTTCATGTCTACACTTCCAACTCACTTCAGGAAGCCCCACTTATTTCCCAAACTCCCTCTTCCATTCAGGTTCTCTCTCTCTCTCTCTCTCTCTCTCTCTCTCTCTCTCTCTCTCTCTCTCTCTCTCTTTGCATGTACTTGTTGGGGTAAAATATCAAGTGAAGAAAAATTGTATAAATACTTTTGAAGAATTATGTGCAAACTTGTAAAATTAACATATATCAGATGCATCAAAGATTAAAATCTCTTTAATTAATTATTACATATAACAATTAATTTTAAGTACCCTTCAAAATTTTTTTGTTTGTTTTGTTTGGCCTTCTAAATAAAAAGAAGGGATTAACCAAGGACAAAAGGCATATATGGAGCTTCTGTTTGCTTATCCTCCTACTGAATGAAGTGCCAGCTATCTTGCTTTCATGCAGAGATACCTTGGAAGTTTATGTGGTTGAAATGAGAAATCTTGCCCTGACAATGCTTAGCTTCATGGAAAAAGCTCTAAAAATAGAAGTTAATGAGATGAGAGAATTGTTTGAACAAGGGTTACAGGCAATGAGGATGAACTACTATCCTCCATGTCCACAACCTGAGCAAGTCATTGGCCTAACCCCTCATTCGGACTCGGTTGGCCTCACTATCCTCCTTCAAGTCAATGAAGTGGAAGGCCTGCAGATAAGGAAAGATGGGATGTGGATTCCCATCACACCCATTCCTAATGCTTTTATTGTCAACATTGGAGACATTCTGGAGGTAACTGAAGAACCTGTCATTTTATGTTCAAATCAATAGAACATTGTATTTCAATGATTCATGTTCTGTTTTCCTCCCTGATTTTGCAGATTTTCAGCAATGGGATTTATAAAAGCATCGAGCATCGGGCAGTTGTCAACTCAGTTAAGGAGAGGCTGTCTATTGCCACGTTTTACAACCCACATATGGATGCAGAAATAGGTCCAGTGCCCAGCCTCATCACTCCAGAGTTTCCAGCACTGTTTAGAAGAGTGGGGGTTGCAGATTATGTCAAGAAATTATTTTCACGGGAACTTGGTGGAAAATCATACCTTGAAGTCCTGAGGATTGATGGAAAGGAAGAAGGCCAAAACATTTGAGTATTGCCTATATATGCAAAAAAAATTGGACAGAATAATGCTACAAGAAAGAATGAATGATGTCCTGAAAATCTGCAAATAATGATGGATGCTTCTGGTGTTTAATGTCAAACTTTTTTAATATCACCATAATTCGCCCCTTTATTTTTAGAAAAACAAATTAAAATTCTAAATATATCTTATTTCAATCCTAAACAATTTGATCTTTGTGTCATTTGTTTAACATCTCTACATATCAAAAATAAGAAAAACAATATTAAGGTGGTGTTTGTTTTTTTAATTAATTTTAAATAAAACCTTAATGTTTAATAGTGTTAAATATTATGTTGTTTGTTTTTGTAGTATTTTATTTATATTAAATATTAAAAAGTAAAGAAAAATCAATATGTTATTTTTTCTATTTAGAAAAAACTACATATTTTGATTTTTTCTATTTAGTAAAAAATTTATAATAAGTTATGAAAAAGTAGAAAAACAAACAACCTAAATTCTGAAAATAAATTGCTTTAATAAAAAAGTAAAAAAAAAACAAACACCACCTAACAAATCTAGCCCTTAACTAAGTAATTTGTTCTTAATTTTACGTCTTTCCTGTTGGCCATAACCCAATTTTCATCAAAGCAACTGAAAATAGAGACGAAATATGATGAGAAACTTGAACACAAACCAACATGAAGATAAAACAACCACAAGTTATAGGTGTGTGAAAAAGATAAGAAGTTGCCCAACCAAGCTTGGAATATTCTACATCACTTGCATACTTAAAAAGGGTCTCAAAACATTCATAAACAGCTACCATAACCGGGACTAATTCATATTTTTCACTTCCCAATCCCCAGATAAAAATAAAAATTGAAAGTTTATATAATCATGGAGAACATGCATGTGAGAACAAAACGTAACAGAAATCTTTGTATTTCTCAAAAAAAGAATAAAAGAAGAAGAAGAAGAAGGGGGAAGAAGAAGAGATTTATATGTGGCCTTATATCCTGAAATTGGATTAGAAGAAGCTAATGCTTTGGGGGTAACTACACCCATGATTATTTTTTAGCCACAAATGTGACTTTATATCATGAATACAAATTTGATATATATTGTTTTTTATAACCGTGGATGTTTGGGCCAGCTTATGCACACCTCGACTAATCCCACGGGGCCTTGAAGTTAACAACCGGGTAAACCTCTAACGGCCCTGAGGGGACTTGAACAGGTTAAATATAATGTTTTTTCATGAGTATAAATTTAATCTCTAAAAAAAAAAAAAATCATTTTTGCCATAAAAATAAAATTTGTTGTAAAAATCTTATTTTTTTTCAGAAAAATTTATTTGTGCCTAAAAATATGGTAGCAAAATGTAAAATTTGTTGTAGTGAGGTTATTAATTTTACTTGTAAACCCATATAGAAGTGAACTTCCAAAATCAATTTACATTGTGAAAGATTTCAAAAACAATGCATGCCTCTAGTTTGCTAACATGCTACCTTTTCCTACTTAAATTCATTCTCAAAATTGTCTAGCACTACCCCTAAGCTTTATTCAAGTATTTAACTTCCCAAGTTTACTGCAATATTTGAGCTCAAAACTTGAAATTACCTTTGGTGCTGAATAACCTTTGAATCCTAAATTTCTCAAAGCAAGATATGTTTCTCTCTTGCTACAATTTTCATTACTTAAGAATCGAATTACTGGAGGCTTCTAATGAATTTGTGGGGGTCATAGACACATAGTTTGTAGCCTCAAGAACAACCAACTCTGCGCCTCTGTCAAAGACAAGAAGTTTACCGATATATTGAGTTGAATCACTTACTTCAAGAGTATTTGCAGCAAACTTGAGGGCATGCAACATTAGTTTTTGATGGTCAATTCTAGAGAAAGATAAAGATTAACCCGACTCATTAAACTTGAATAATAGAGCATAATGGATGATCATTGTTGGGTGGGACTATTAGAAGTGTTGTATATATCTAGACTCACCCTCAAAACCGCTATTGAATTTGATAATCAGATAAGGCTATGAATTGGTTGATGAATTTATTTCCAAAGGTGAGTTGGCTTGTGGAGTTAACAACTAAGTCACAACATATACAAATTTCCTAGTTAATGGTGGGAAAGTGTTATTATAATTAGGTTTAATTGAATTGAGTTGCATGGACTATCAATTGAAAGATCAAATTTCTCACCACATTTCTCCCAACATCTCACGCACAAGCCAAAATAATTGATGACCTTAGCACTAGAAAAATATTCTCTCAAAGTTGAAGAATTTTACAACATAATAGTTGGGAATAGTCATGACAACTTGATAGTCATTTTGCTATGAATCTTGGTAGGTTTTGTTTAATGTGTAACTATACATCTTAGTACACTCATCATGGGAAACTCATCCTGATGACTTAAACAGGTCATCCCATTAATTAGGAGGTAATGAACTACAATTTCTAATGAATTACCTAAATCTATGAATGAACCATGAACAAACATATGAACTTATAAGAAACCCATAACTTGAGTCTTCTATACAATTCTTAATGTATTCAAGTTATGTACAATACTAATGATTAAGCTTAAATACTGAAATATATTATAATGCTAATTGGATAAAAAAGTGAAACTTATATCTTATAAATATATAATGAAATCAAATGTTACATTATGTCATAACTTTTAAGAGTTTTATTCTAACACTTTTATGTTAGGTATTTTACCCTTCCTCTTTTAGGGACACTCACCTACGGATCAATTCCCTTTATTATTTTATAAAACTACTCTTCTTGGTGCTTTTTCTCAATTACTCAATGCCTAAGGCACCTTTCCATAATGCTCATGTTGAAAATTAGGGTTAGTTCCATATATAACAATTTATATCTCAACATGAAACATATCTTAACCATGAATAACAAGTTTTAGCATATGTAGGTCAATATCACTTCTTTTCAATCATAATACATGATCGACCATAATTTTCTTAAAAATGAATAAATCAACATATTAACTATTCCAATAACATACATAGTAAAAAGGTTATCATTTGAAAATAGAATTTTAAAATAACAACTTCTCTACCTATCAAGTGAATTGATTGTTCTTCGACTTTCAACTCTTCTAGTTTTATTTCTTTTTCAACTGTAGCTCTAAATTTTAAATGAAAAAAAAGAATTTTTGTGCATTCTCTTTTTGTTTTTCAATTTTTCTCTTACGTGTTTTAGACTACTTATTAAAAAGGTATAACTTCGAGCTAGCAACTGACTCATCTTTATTTCCTACCGGTTATCCTTTAACTCACATCCTAAGTGTCTTAAAATAGCCCTCTCTTCACACTTGTTCCAGTCCTATTTTGGATGAATCTTGAGATGAGAAATAGCTTCCACCAGAGCCATTATAAGGTAGAAAGGTTGGTTGAAAATTTTCGCTACACAATCAATCGAGTAGCTATACAAACTACTAGCTTCTCATACTGTTGAAGTAGGTAGCTCTTTTGAGAGAAAAATCTTATCATTACCTTAATTCACCATTAAATCACTTTTTAGCTAGGTTATCACCCTAATTATCTTGCTAATCTTGTTATCAAGTTGTCCCATAGTTTTTAGTTGTGTCTTTTCAAATTTGTTGTTCTTAAAGCATTAATTTCACAATTTTTTGGCAAGAAAATTTCTATGGTAAAAAGTTATATTTAACCAGCAAATATATTCATAGTAAATAATTGCATGTTTTAGGAGGGATGATGGTCTTTTGTGATTTTGATAATGGATACCATCCTCTATTTCATTGAGAAAGTGAAAGTCAAGGTAGGAAGTATTAATTTCCTCCTACTACCAAGGCACATTGTGAATGTTTAGCTAGGTTGGCAATTTCGGACAAAATTCCTAAGTGTCCCCTAACTCGACTTTCAAATTCCTATTCAGACTACTTGACTTTGAAGACTAAAACTTTGCTAAGAGGCTAAGGTATGTAGCCAAGTGTGTGGTGATTGGATGTGAATCAACCCGGTTTTTAATCTTTAAATGTGTTAGAAAGTTGGGAGAAATGGTTTTTGGTGCAAAGCTTTCATTCCCCTGTTTCTGGATTGATCCAGGTGCAGGGGTGGATCGATCCAACTAATTCTTTTTTGATCAAATCTCAGCCATTAGATTAAGGGTTTCTTTTTACACTTTAAAAAGCAATCTTCTCTCATTTTTGTGAGGTGTGACTACAAAAAACGTGGAGAGAGCAGCCACACTCCTTGTGTTCTTCATTTTCTCATTTTGTTTTCCTAATTTGGGGTTTTTGATTGCAAAGAAAATCCACTTCTTTTAATGTTTTCCAAACAAGTTTTTAATGGATTTTCTTGAGCAATAAATGGGTTGATTCATTCCTTTATTCACATCTCAATCTCTCATTCTATTGGGGTTTGGGTACATACCCATTTTCTTCTTGTGTGGATTCAAGAAGAGGCCGTGATTGAGCTTGGTGTGGACTCCAAGTGTGCTCTGAAAGAAGAAGGGAGAAGCTGAAAATGAAGGTACTAGTCAAGTAGTCCGAGAAGGATTGGTTGGCTTGTGCTAGGCAAAACCTTGTACTCAGTTTTTATTCTTCATAGTAAGTTTTTCAATCAGTGATAGGCCCGTGGTTTTTTATCTCTTCGAAGGTTTTCCACATTAAAAATCTGGTGTTCATTGTCTCTTTCTCTCACTCTACATTTTGATTTATTTTTGAGGAGTGTTAAAGCATTTGCATGTGTTTTGCATTGATAAATTGTTGGGAGAGTGTTGATGCATACATTCTTGCTTGTGGATGTTATGTTTTGTTGAAAAGTTGTTGGAAGAAAAGTTTCTTGTCATTAAGATAGTCTAAGGTTAGGTAATATTTGTTGGGAGAATTTTTAAATTGTTCTACAACACCTATTCACCCTCTCTCTAGGTGTAGTCCATGATTGAGATTCACATTTTCAATTGGTATCAAAGCAGGGTTTTAAAAGAAAAATCATTTTCAGTCCTTGAATCTCAATCATGGAACCTCATCAAGAAGGAGCTTCCATTGGGAGACCACCATTTTTAACCGGCGAAAATTATTCTCATTGGAAAGTGAGAATGCAATATTTTCTCAAAATGCAAAGTGAAAAAGTTTGGAAAGCCGTTGAATTTGGTTGGTCTCCACCTAAGGTGTTGGATAGAGAAGGAAGACCAACTAATGTTATCAAGCCTAAGTTGGAATGAGATAGAGGTGGTAATGAAGCTAGTGAGAACAATGCTAGAGCCATGTATTCCATCTTTAATGCCATTAGCATGGATGAATTCCATAGGATAGCCACATGTACTTCGGCTAAGGAGGCTTGGGATATCCTCCAAGTGACTCATGAAGGCACCAATGCTGTGAAAATGTCCAAACTTCAAATGTTGACCTCTAGGTTTGAGACAATTAGGATGGAGGATCATAAGAACTTTGGAGAGTTCCATGCAAAACTGATGGACATTGTGAATTCTAGCTTTAATCTAGGTGAGCCCATCCCTAATTCCAAAGTGGTTAGAAAAATTCTAAGATCTCTTTCGGAGAGATTTAAAGCAAAAAGTCACTGCCATTGAAGAGTCCAAGGATGTGGATTCCTTGAAAGTGGATGAACTTATGGGTTCACTCAAAACCTTTGAAATGACTCTTGGATCACCTAGGAAATCAAAGGGCATTGTGTTGAATGCCATTAAAGAGGAGTCCTTAGGTTCCGAAGGTGAGGGTAATGAGAAAATGTCGGATGGAGAGGTTGCTAGATTTGCTAGAAAATTCAAAAAATACATGAAGTTCAAGAAATATAAGAAGAAGTCTAAGGAAGATGCTAAAAAATGGAATAATTCAATGGAAAAATCAAATGTAAAAGACAAAAAGAAAGACAAGAGTGTCAAAAAGGACCTTGAGGTTGAATGCTTCAAGTGTGGGGAAAAGGGGCACTATGCCACTGAATGTCCCTCAAAGAAAAAAAAGGAAAGAAAGCCATGCAAGTCACATGGAGTGACTCAGAATCATGTCAATCTAGTGAAAAAGAATCCAATGCCAATGAGGAATGCACTAATTTCATAGCCTTTATGGCAAGTGTCATTGATGAACCACTCAAAAATGAGGCACTTAGTGAGTCTTGTGAGTCAAGTGACTCCAATGGTGATGAGATGAGTTTTGACTCTACATATGAGACTTTGTACAAGGAGTGCTTAAGTCTCAAACAGGAACAAGTTGAGTGGAAGGCTTCTAAAAGGAGTTTAATCAATGAGATTAAAACTCTAAAGGGAGAGAAAAAATCTTTGCTAGATAAGACTGTCTTTCTTGAGGGCGAACACTTTGACATGAAGAATGTGTGATGAATTGAAGAGTGAAAATCAAGTGTTTAAGAATGAGTTGAGTCTTAGGAAAGAAGAGTCACATCCTAGCTCTAAAAGACTTAGTGATTTGATCAATTTAGGGAGGAAATCATTTGATAAAAGAGGCTTAGGTTTTGTTGATGAAGCTACCACTCCAAGTAGTGATAAAACAATTTTTGTCAAGTCTTGTGAAGGAGTGGTCCCTAAGAAAATTCCTCCAAAATTGAAACTTCATTGCACTCATTGCACTAAAATGGGACACACCATTGATAGATGTTATGCTATGATGTTTGAGAGTTTCCAAAGAAAGTTGACCAACCTAATGAATGAATCATTCACTTTGAGAAATAGCTTGTTACAAGGAGGCAAGAGAGTGTTCAAGAGGGATTCAAATGTCCCTCATTATAGTGGCTTCCAAGGAAGCACTTCAAATGGAATGACCAAAGTCACAAATGTAAAACAAATATGGGTGAAAAAGAATGAGCTTAATTGCCTTGTTGTTCACACTGCACTTAGAGCTAGTGAGTCACACTCATGGTACTTTGATAGTGGTTGTTCATGTCATATGACAAGTAATAGATCATTCTTCACTAATTTCACTGAATTTGATGGAGGAAATGTGACTTTTGGTGATGGCAATGTTGCTAGTGTGTAAGGGAAAGACACAATTTGTGCTCCCGGGATCCCTAACCTTGAAGAGGTTTTGTATGTGGAAGGATTGAAAGCTAACTTGATTAGCATTAGTCAAATATGTGACAAGAAGTTCAATGTTCAATTTTCACAAAATTTATGTAAAGTGTTTGATTTGAAGGGAAATTGTGTGATGATTGGTTTGAGAACTTCTGATAATTGCTATGTTGTTTGTCAAAATCCTTCTAACTCTTCTTCTTCTTCTCTTGTGTGTGGTAGTTCAAAAATTGAATCAATTGATTTGTGGCACCGTAGGTTGGGTCATTTAAATTACCGTGACTTGATGAAGGTTGCTAATAATGAAGTCATCAAAGGGATTCCTAAGCTTGGAAAACCCTCTAATCCTATTTGTGGTCCTTGTCAAAAGGGAAAACAAACAAGAAGTACACATAAGAGAGTTGATGAAAATTTGACCTCTAAACCTTTAGAACTCTTACATATGGACCTCATGGGACCAATGAGAATTGAGAGTTTAGGGGGCAAGAAATACATTTTGGTGATGGTTGATGACTATTCTAGGTATGCATAGGTTGCATTCCTAAGAGATAAGCGTGAGGCATTCAAAAATTTCAAGGACATTAGTTTGAAAATTCAAAATGAAAAAGGGTATCCCATTGAAAGAATTATGAGTGATAGAGGGGAGGGGGGGAGTGAGAGAGAGAGAGAGAAAATTTGACAATTCTGATTTTTTAGAATTTTGTCATTCTTTAGGAATCAAACATTAGTTTTCCGCTCTTAGAACACCTCAACAAAATGGGGTAGTTGAGAGAAAAAATCGTGTTCTTCAAGAAATGGCCCGAACAATGCTAAATCAGCATGAACTCCCTACACATTTTTGGGCTGAAGCCATCAACACCGCTTGCTATACTTCCAATAGAACTCACATGTGTTCTCATACTAGGAAGACTTGTTATGAGCTATGGAAAGGTAAGAAACCCAATGTGAAGTACTTTAGGGTGTTTGGAAGTAGATGTTATGTCTTGAAAGATCATGAAAATCTTGGAAAGTTTGAATCCAAGAGTGAAGAAAGGATATTCTTAGGATATTCCTCCAAAAGTCAGGCATATAGAGTATACATTTTGAGTTCAAAATGTATGGTGGAATCAATCAATGTGATTGAGGATGATCTAGGATCACGGTCAAGAGAATGTGATGAGGATAGAATTGATGTATCAAAAGATATTGAAGTGATTGAAGAAAAATTAGAAGATGAAAAGTTAAGTGAAGATGAAGAAAAGAAATAAGAGCAAGGAAAGAAAGAAGATAGGGGGAGAATTGAGCCATCAAAGAAAAATAAGTCAAGGGTACCTAAGAACCATCCTTTGAGCAATGTGATTGGGAACTATGAGGATAGCATGGTAACAAGGAGACAATCCAAGCTAAATGAGGTAAGCTATGTTTGCTATACCTCCCAAATTGAACCAAAAAAAATGTTGAAGAAGCCTTGAATGATGAAGCTTGGGTAGAGGCTCTTCATGAAGAGCTAAATCAATTTTCTAGAAATGATGTTTGGTTCTTAGTGCCTAGACCAAAATATGTGAATGTCATTGGAACAAAATGGATTTTCAAAAATAAGATGGATGAAAATGGTGTGATTGTGAGAAATAAAGCTAGGTTAGTTGCTCAAGGGTTCAAGCAAATTGAGGGAATTGATTTTGATGAAACCTTTGCTCCAGTTGCAAGACTTGAATCCATTCGAATACTCTTAGCTGTAGCTTGTGTATGGAAATTTAAATTGTTTCAAATGGATGTCAAGAGCGCCTTTCTAAATGGGATCCTCAATGAAGAAGTGTATGTGGAGCAACCCAAAGGGTTTCAAGACCCTAGGTATCCAAATCATGTCTATAGACATAGAAAAGCTTTCTATGGTTTAAAGTAAGCTCCTAGAGCTTGACATGAAAGACTCACATCCTATCTTCTTAAGAAAGGATTCATGAGAGGAGGAGCTGATCGAACATTGTTCATTAGAAGAAATGATGAAGTGTTCTTGGTAGTACAAATCTATGTGGATGACATAGTATTTGGCTCTACCTCTAGTGAGTGCGCTTTAGATTTTGCTAAAGAGATGAAAAATGAGTTTGAGATGAGCATGGTAGGAGAATTGACCTATTTTCTTGGTTTCCAAGTGAAACAACTCAAGGATGGGATTTTCCTATCCCAATCCAAGTACGTAAGGGAACTTGTCAAAAAGTTTGGGCTTGAGTCAACTAAACATTTTAGGACACCAATGCCTACCAACCTGAAGCTAAGTAATGATGAATCCGGGAAAGGGGTAGAGGAAACATTGTATAGGAGCATGATTGGTAGCCTCTTGTACCTCACTGCTAGTAGACCAGACATAGATTTTAGTGTCGGAGTGTGTGTTAGGTATTAGGCATGTCCTAAGGAATCTCATCTCATAGCTCTTAAGCGTATCATTAGGTACATTGTTGGTACTTTAGAGCTGGGTCTTTGGTACCCATTTGACACTCATTCTGATGTAGCTTGCTACACTGATGCCGATTGGGTTGGAAATGTGGATGATAGGAAAAACACTTCAGGTGGTTGTTTCTATATTGGAAATTGCTTGGTTGTTTGGATGAGTAAGAAGCAAAACTCTGTTTCACTTTCCACAGCTGAAGCGGAATACCTCTAAAATAATTAAATAGTCAAGTACAAAAGTTCGGCTATTTCTAATAGGGTTGAACTTGCTAGATTGCATGAGATAGTGGCTTAAGTTCTTGCCAAGTGACTTTAAAGTCCAACAAAACAATCTTCCTCATTTATGGAGGTTTATTTTATTTTATTTTTTATTTTTTTATTTTAATATTATAGTATTAGGATGCCATTCAAAATAGGGAAAATTATGTTTTGGGCCCAACTGGGCCCAAAAATTAAGTTATGGTCCATATATATTCCATATTTAAGCCCAACACCCAATAAAAGAGTAGAAATTGAGAGTAAAGTTATTGTCTTTAAAAAATTCCTAAGATACCCTTAATCATTAAATGAAAAAACTAACAAATCACCTCACCTTTCTCATTCTCTCTTTGACTCCTTTGTCCTTCTCTCACCTATTTAATAGTGGAACCAACTTGAATCATTTTTCTTCATCAAATATGAAAGATGGTTAAAAATTATTATTACCAAATGTATTTTTGAAGTGAATAACTTTTAAATACCTCATCAAATATTATTCTTTTTTTCAAACTTACATATTATATAATAAATATTTTTTAAATATATTGAAAACTTACATAATATATAATAAATATTATTCTTTATTTCAAACTTATATTATTTCTCATATATATTAAATAATTTTTAAACACCTCATAAAATATTAATATTATTTGTTTGTTCTAACTTGTAAATTAGATATCATCAAATATTATATTTTTTTTCAAATTTATAGAACATATAATAAATACTTTTTAAATACCTCATAAAATATTATTAATTTTTTTTTTCTAACTTGTAAATTAAACACATGGTGTTTATTATTTTTTCGTAAATAATTTAAACACTCACATGCATATATATATATATATATATATATATATATAATATTAATCAAGAAGACAATATTTCTAAGACTAATTTACCAACCTTCCAATAATTTTGAAAGTGTAAATAGGGTATTGGCCGAATTAAGGTCTTCAAAATATCCAAAATTTCTCAATTCCAAAATTACCTAATTGTTCTACTAATCCTAAATATTTTTCAATAAAGATTTAAATATTTAAAACCATTAAAATAAATACTTTCTTATTAAAACAATTTTTTCAAAGTAATAAGATAAAAATCATGAAATCTTCAAAACTATAATTACAACAAATATTTTTAACTTTAAAACTAATTTCATAATTTAAATGAATGATTTTAAAAAATAAAAATGTTATAAAAATAATTTTTGTTTATTTTTAATGCCATTTAAATATGATTTTTTTAATCTCTATTGATAACAATGAAATCATATTTATAAAGACAAAATAGTAAAAATATATATTTCATTTAGTTTACTTATAATGAACAATTCAAATATGATTGATTTTAATTTTATTTCCTATGTGTTAATTAGAGAATGTCATAATGACATAGTTTGGTAAAAAAAGAAAAACAAAACTATCAATAATTGTCTTAATGTCAAATTCAAGTTGTTTAAAAATCGTACAAAACCTATTAAAAGCTTTGTACACCCTTGTACACTTAGCACATTGCCCTTGTACAGTTAGTATAATATCTTTGTACAGTTAGTGTAATACCCTTGTACAATGACAAAAATTTCATATATCTCATAATTTATATGTCCATGTAGGTGTATTAATTTTTCAATGGTTTGGTTGAGAAAATGGCGGATGACTTAAGTCAATTTTTTTCCCCAAATATCATTATTGAGAAAAATATTGGAATTTTCATGTGAGAGTTAAATAAAGTGCATGACATATGTGTACAATCATTGGGTGACAAGGAAAATAAAAAAGTAGTTTAGAATCAATTAAAATCATTCACAAAGGGTAATCTTGTACACCTTTGTACAATTAGTACATTTCCCTTGTACAGTTAGTGTAATACCTTTGTACAATGACACCAATTTTATATCCCTTCTAAGTTATGTGTCCACGTAGGAGTATTTAACCATATTTCCAATGATTTAGTTGAGAAGATGGTAGATGATTTAAGGTCAAACTTTTTTTTCTCCAAATATTATTATTAGGAAAAATATTAAAATTTCCACGCGGGAATTAAATAAAGTGCATGACATATGTATACAATTCGTGAGTGATAACAAAAATAAAGGAATGATTCATAATCGATTATAATATTTCACAAAGGGTAGTCTTGTACACTTTTGTACACTTAGTACATTTCTCTTGTATAGTTAGTGTAATACAATTGTACAGTGGCGTAATAAATGAATAAATAAAATTTATTATTTTTTTATTTTCATATAAAAAATAGTACTAAACAAGGTTTTCAATTTTCATTTTTAAAAATAGTTTTTATTTTTAAATTAAAAATATTTTTAAAAAGAGACAATATAGAAAATAAAAATTATTTTTAAAAATAAAAAAATAAAAACTAGAAAAATATTTTAAAACCAAACTCAAATATAATCTATATAATTTTTAACTACTTGTTTTCATCTAAAATGAGTAAATATACCTTTCAACCCTTTTATATAAGAAAAATTCAATCTTTACTATATATTGATATAATCCACTTCTAAAGTTAGGTCATATGAAAACATTTTAATTGAGTACTTAAAATAAAAACTTTCCATCCATCCTCTTTCTCTCTCTTTTTCTTTTTCTTATTTTAATAACTTTTCAATTAATTCAAATCATTAAAAAAAATCTTTAATAAATAAATTTGTAACATTTCATACAACTTATTACTAAAAGTCATGCTCAAAAAGTTATTAAAATAAGGAAGAAAGAAGATAAAAAAAATTAAACTTTTTATTTTATAATAGTAAAAAAAAACTTTAAAATACTTTTTAAAATAAAAAAATTAAAATAGTGAATATATTTATTTTAAATAGTATTTTAATCATTAAATTATTTACTTCTAAAATGTAAAAGATAAAAATAACTGTAAAATATAATTTTTATTTATTTAAATTAATATTTTTTTAGAAAGTATTTTCCAAAATAGTATTTGAATCATTAATATAATTTTTGTTTATTTATAATTTAAAAATAAAAAAATAATGTTGATTTTTCAATTATTTATAAAAGAGTTTAAAAAAATAATGAAAAATCCAAAAATGGTTAAACAAGAAAGAATAGTGGCATGTGAAGGGTGGTAGAATAAAGACAAAAATGAGTCAAGTGGGTATTTTTATCTATTCCTATCTCATATCCTTGTAATCAATTATGGGTGTTTGAAGGACTCTTTATTAATTATCAAAGCCAAATGGGTCTAAAGCCCAATTCTCCCTTCAAAATATTTGTCAAAAAAATGCTTTGCCACGTGGACAACATATGTAAAGAGAGATTATTTTATCTTTTTATATGTACCAAAGGCCACATTGGCAATATTTGTTTTAAGTTAATTTTAAAAAAGCACTAACATTATTGGTTTCAATTTTTTTAAAAAAAATATTATCAATGATGGTTTCAAATATTTTGTAAAATTATTCTAAAACTAACATTGGTAATAGATAATAGAGGTAGAATTGATAGCTATAGTATTGGTTCATATGCTCAAAGCCTCAAACCAATATTGGCAATATTGGTTTTATGAGTTAAATTTAAACTAATGAAGATAAAAAAAAAAAAAAAAAAACTTCTGCCCACGTGACACAAAACATTACTTTCTCCAAAACTCTCAATTACAGAAACATAATGATTGTGATATCAAGTTGGATTAATGTTTTCATCATAAAGGAGAGAATCCTTCGATCATCATTTTTTCTGATACCACAAACATGTATACAAATTTTTATCTCAAGTGCGGTGGGTGGGCTGTCTTGGCAGCGACTGTGGAGTGTGGATGCATCATTTTTAAAATGCCAAGGCAATATTTTATATCATAATAATTAAAGATGATGGAAAAAAAAAATATATGTCGACTGCTTTTCATTTTTGAAATTTGAAAAACATCATCATATTTGGCTTCGTCTCAGTCTATAAGACTATAACAGATCCTTTGTTTCAAGGATAGACAATATCTTTATCTCTTGCCGACAGCTACGGAGTCAGGACTGTCAAGCCTTGGAAGCTCTCTGCTGGTGCCTTGTGTTCAGGAGCTGGTGAAGGAGCCTGTAACAGCAGTCCCACATCGATACTTGCGTCCTGAACAAGACCCTCCAGTCTTATCCAACACCACTGATTCTATGCCCCATGTCCCCATCATCGACCTCCACTGTTTATTGTCTGCAGATTTCACCCATTCAGAACTGGAGAAGCTCCACCATGCCTGCCAAGAATGGGGCTTCTTCCAGATACGTACATATCTTTCATTCTTTACACCCACTCTATAGCATTTATTTATTTATTTATTTTTCTGTGAAACTTGGTATTTAAATTTCTTTAGTGATATTATCAAATTTTTTACCAATCATGTGCACAATTTGACATTCTTGATATTTTTTGGAACTTTTTTTTTTCTTTTTTTATCATACATGTTTTAGAAGTGTTTAGTTGGGAAATTGAAATGATTTTTAGTTGGTGAAGTGATATTTGAATTTTATAATGGATCACTTACTTATGTTGTTGTCATTAATTAATTCTACCCATAGCAATTATTACCATTTATAATGCATTTTCTGTAATAAATACTGAGTTGAACTTTCCACAGTTGATATTATGTAGATTATTGCCCTTCCAAATAATCTGGGACAAGGGATAAATCTCATCTCCTTCGTTAACCCTTATCTTTTTGTACCTTAGTCTTCATGCAAGCAAACTGGGGGTTTCCTGAAATGAAAAAGACAAAGCACCTTCAATTGATGGGGGTCAGGAATACCATGATGAACAGGTTGGTGAAAAAACTGAGAATGGCAGATGCTATCAGGTAATAAACAATGGACGACACCAATGAACATGTTGGTGGAAAATTTGAGATGGGTGGATACTATCAGGCAATAAACAATGGACAACAAGGGTCTATTAAGTTAATTAATGCCTTGTATAGGTGGATGATCCTTACTTTGGATGCTAAAATGTGACTTCAATTGATTTGGGCATTCATTCGAAGCAGTCGTCATGATTAACCGTGTTTTCCCTTTGGTCTTTTTTTTTGGTTAAAGGTAATATGGACTTCTTGATCCTAGCTTGAGAGAAGCCTCCTTTGGCTACTATGTGTCAAACCCCTTTGGATCCATATTCTTTCCCCATATTTTTCCATTTTTGGAATATAGCAAAACATTAGAGGGAGCCTTAGGATGTCGCCATCACCTTTATTGTAACATTTTTTAAAATCCCATATGGGGATCTCTCCTTATAAATTCCATAAGGGTTCTCATGGGGTTAGTTTTGTTAAACATGATGAAAAGATCCCATATTGGGTGAGGAAACTTTAGTTTCTTTTCCCAAGTCAAGAGGAATTTTCCTAGTACTCAAAGAGTCTCATTTATAAGATCATGGACTCCATCAAGAACTAGGAGCAATGTAACCACCTCCTAGTCTCTTTCCATCTAGAAGGGTTGGCAAATGATGATGCATTCTTTGGTGAATCATAGGTGAAAGACGATAGAAGTAGTCATCACCTCCTTTTGCTTTGTAAAGCTTCAAGATGATTTGTTCTCTCTTCATTAGATTCTAACTATGCCTTTGTGTTTTAGATATTTAGGGCAACTGGTTTGTTCATCTTTCTCATCATAGCTATAAGAGGGTTGTTAATGTCATTCAAATTGGTGCACATTGGATTTCCTTCTTTATATCATCCTTTTTGCTACACTATGCTTCCTTAAGTTCTTATCATTGGGAGAATTACAATTGGGTAGGTAAAAGATGCTTAACCAACCAAACAATATATTCTTTCTTGAGTCTAATGCCTTAGGAAGTCTTCTTCTAATGTGGATCCTAACTAAGAAGAAGCTTGATATAGGAAGTCTTCTTCTAATGTCTTTAAGGATGAGTAAAAGAACTGGTACAAAGGTAGAGACAAACTGCTAAGAAGTTTTCTACACCTTTCAAGGAAGTAAGGAAGGAACCTTCTAATCCATAAAGTTAAGCCTTTCTAATATCAAGTGCATGTGCCTCTGCCTATTATTTTCCAATGAATGAACCAATTTATCAGACTATTTTCAATAGGAAACCATACACTCTAATATACTCACAATGATAAACCCATTTCAATAGCCAAGATAAGTCATTCTTTCAAGTAGGAGGTAGTGCACTATAATTTCAAATGAATTACTTAAGTCTATGAACCAACTATGAATAAATCTTCTACTTGTAGGGAACATACGACTTGGATCTTTTATGCAACCAAATTATGTATAATATAAGAGATTTTCGGCTTGAATACACAGATATTATACTGCATGATAGGGTAGAGAAATTGAGGAATTTGAATCATATTATAAATAATGAATCTATTATTGTTATATCATCTTTTTTCACTCAATGACCTTGGTCCCTTACTGTACTATCTTGGAATTGAAGCTATTTTGACATCATTTGGCCTTTTCCTCTTTTAGACATGTACATACATGACTTACTTGAGAAAAACAATATGCTTAGTGTAAATGAGATTTTAACTCTACTCTCTTCTACTGCATTCCTTACATAGCATGATGGAGCACTGTTGATTGATCCCCCTTAATATCATCAGGTCATTGGATCTGTGCGATTCCTCTTAACCACTTGACCTGATATTTATTTTGCAATAAACAAGCTCTCCAAGTTCATACATTGTCCATCCACTAATAATTAGTTAGTACTTAAAAGGGTTATTGAGTATCTCAAAGGAAAAAATCTTGACATCCTTCTTTGCAAGCACTCACCACTCACTTTCCATGCCTTTGCAAATGCAACTAGGTGGGAAATTTTGATGATCACAATTCCACATTAGCCTATGTTATACCTCTTGTTTCCAATCCGATCAATTTGAGTTCTAAGAACCAAAAAATTATGATTCAATTCTTGACCAAAGTAGAATATCGAGTTGTCATCTCCATTGCAGCTGAAGTCAATTAGGTGTAGAACCTACTCTGTGAACTTAATGCTCATTCTCTATCCCATGATTTATTATGACAATGTAGGGGTTGCGTATGTTTGTGCTAATCCAGTGTTTTATTCTTGCATGAAGCTTATTGCCATAGATTTTTACTTTGTTCATAATCAAGTGTCCAAGAAGTTGCTATGGGTGTCTCACGTCAAACCTCCAATTAGCTCTCAAACTCCCTCATAAAGCCACTATTGTGCCTCTAATTTCTAGATCATCATTCCAAGATTGACATCCATGACGGAAGCTCAATCTTGTAAGGGCATGAAAGGAAAAAATACGTTGACATTCTCCATGTATATTTTTGGTAGGTATTGATTTGTAACCACTATCCATATTCACTTCTTCAATAATATTTATAATAGAAGGAATTACAGCTCACACACACATCATTTGATAAGACATGTAGAGACACGCTCATCTTTCTCATCCTCACTAAGTTTACACAATAAAGCCTACCATTTCCTAAAAAGACAATCAGTCTGAACAACATCAAAACAACCTCACCAACTCTGCAGCTGAATAGCAACCATTTTATTAGAATGAAGAGTTATATTAGTTAGATGGTTAGATAGTTAGAACTGTAAGGGGTTAGCTCAGTTGTTAAGACATTGTATATAGATCACCTCTAAGTAATATATAATAAATAGTAGTTTTTCTCCCCAAATGTCAAAGCTCTTTCATGGTATTAGAGCTACGACCATTTTTCTTGAACTTTCTCTGAAAAAATCTTAGTAAAACAAGTTCCAGAATATTTCTAGAAAACCAAACAAGCTTGAAGCTATTTTCTCCAAATGGCAACTTCGCCTCAAACTTCTGCACTTTAAGCTGACGCAACCCACACAACGTTTGCGACTAATGGAACCATGCAACGAATGTAGGTACTGAATCATGCATTACCAGTAAAACTAGATTAAACTAAGTACATTCTCTGGCATACTCAAATGAAGAATGTAATCTTTGAGAATGGATTCGAGGAGCATATTGAAGAGATAAAAGTCTGCCCTTTCAAGACAACGACAACAGGTGAACTCAGCCCAGATTTCATCACTTAGAGACGCTTTGATAGAATGATCTTAAGCTTGATATACTCTTCTGTTACCCCTGAGATAATGGGACAAATAATTGGGCATCAGACATCCCATGCAGCATGGATTGCCCTAGAGAAAATATTTTCCGTTTCATCCTAACCAAGAATAATGTAACTTCGTCTTGCATTTCAAACCACTCAAAAGGGTTCTCTTACAATGATGGAGTACATCCTCAAATTGAAAACGCTTAGCCACAATCTTGCTGCCATTGGAGAGCGCATTTCAGAAAAAGATCAAATATTGCAGCTTCTTGGTTGTCTTGCAGCTGACTATAATTCTATAGTAGCATCTCTCACTGCTTGGGATGATGACATCTCTCTTCACTTCGTCAATAGTATCTTGCTCACACACGAATAATGTCTTAATTTCCAGAATACCATAACAGAAAACGAAGCTATTTCAGCCCATATTGGCACTCACAATTGGCCTACTCATCCAAGAATCTATCATAATGGGCAACCCAACTCTCCATTTCATCATCAACATTATTCCCATCATCCTCCAAGAAGAGGATGCTTAGGTGGACGTGGAGCAGAACATCGTCCCAATAACATAAATGATAGAGCTCAATGTCAATTATGAGGCAAATTCGGTCACACAGTCATCTCATGCTATCACAAGTTTGATATCCCATTTCAACGATCAGATTCCCCTACAACAAATTCTGCAAAGCCTTCATCAACCCTAAATGGTGCAACGACCAGCAATGGTATCTAAGCAATGATGGTCTCACCTTCCTTAACACTCAATCACTCCTAGTTCCTTGACATAAGAGCAACTCACCACCTTACCCAAGTACTGAACAACTCTCCAATCCTCTTACCTATCAAGGCCATGACAAAGTCACCATGGAGATGGTAAACAACTACCCATTTTACATGTTGGATCCAAATATTTTCGTACTCCACATAGATCTTTTAAATTATAGCAAGTCCTTCATGTTCCTAATCTAGCTACCAACCTCATAAGTGTTTCCAAATTTTGTCAATGACAATAATACATTTTTTGAGTTTCATGCTACTTTGTTTTTTTATTAAGGACAAGACTACAAAGAAGACACTTATTCAAGGAACCATTAAGCAGGGTCTGTGCAGGTTTCCAAGTTTCCATCCTCATTTATCATTAGCTTCTCCTCTCTCAAGCTGACTTCCACACCTGGCACCGAAGACTCGACCATCCAATTGTTCCTATAGTTAAACAAATTCTTTCTTCATGTAATATCTCATGTACTCATTCTCCTACTCCTATATGTAGTGCTTGTCAACTTTCTAAAAGTTAAAGACTACCTTTTCACTTGTCTTTGTCCAAAGCTCAACATTCCCTTTCATTAATCCATGCTGATCTATGGGGCCCTGCACCTACTCTATCCACAACTGGTGCAAAGTATTTTTTATTAACATCTGCTACATTTCCTCTCAAGATCAAGTAGTTGATATCTTTACCAAGCATCTTTCACCAAGCCGTTCATTATTCCCCGCCCAGTGACCTTGCGGGGGGGGGGGGGGGGGGGGGGGGGGGGGGGTGATGAACCACATCAAAACAACCTCACCAACTCAGCAGTTGAATAACAATGATTCTACTGGAATGAGAGTTATATTAGTTAGATGGTTAGATAGTTAGAATTGTAATTGGTTAGCTCAGTTGTTAAAACACTATATATAGATCACCATATAGTAGTTTTTTTCCCTAAATGTCAAAGCTCTTTCACAGTCAAGGGCCTAAAACCCTTGAGGAGAGAAAGCAACTCTAAAGTACACAAAGCACATAAATTTGACATAAACTAAGCAAGAAAAAGCAAAGTATGGCAAACTATCTCCTTATTTATGATACTAGAAGACTTTAGGTGGTAAGGGTATGTAAGCCACCATTATTATATCCACCAAGATTGGTAAGTTGGACATAAATCGTAACTCTTGACTCAACCCTAATCCTTGCTTTTCCATGAAAGAAGACAAAGTATGGAAAAAGTAGTTAGATAAAGAAATTACCTAAGTCGCTATTGAGGGTCATCATTGCTTGTCACATTTGAATGGTGAGAGCTTTTCAGGACTTCCAATGGCGAGGCTTTTGAAGGCAATATTGTTGATGATTTCAAAGACGGAGTCAAAGATAATGGTTAGGACTTTTGAATGGATAATGAGGTGAATCGTCAAAAAAATAGCCTAGTATTGGGTTTTAAGGCTAGGAGAGGCAAGTAGTCCTTTATATACTTTCTCCAAACTTGAAATATATTTCAATTGGCTATCTTCACCTATATTTTATATGTCAAGTTTCATTAAAAGGAAGAAAAAGAAAAATGTTCCCATGGAATTTCCTTTACAAAGAAATTTTTTTGATAGGAAAATATTAAGGAATTAGAAATTGATTGTGAAAAAAAAAAAAAACCTTGAGAAACTTTCCACAAGTTTTACCTTTATATTAAAATTAAAAGCCCAATTTCTTACAAAAATTAGAGAAACAAGGCTGTTTGGACATACTACCAATTTTTTTTTTTTTTGGTTTATTTACCACTAAATGATCTAAATTCTAAGAATACATTATAATAGACAAAATTTGGTCAAAGCATATTGCAATTAATCAAAGTAATTTCTGGATAAAAATGAAATTTGAAACAAGTTGTTAATTTCCTTAAACATATTCATACATTTTTTTGGCACCAAAGTAAGTATATCAATTGATCACAGTTGATAAATCATGGAGTGAGCTCTTCATTGGTTGAGAAAGTGAAGGCAGAGACACAAGAATTCTTCAATCTCCCAATGGATGAGAAGAAGAGGTTTTGGCAAAAGCCAGGGGAGGTGGAGGGATTTGGACAGGCCTTCGTTGTTTCTGAGGAGCAAAAACTTGACTGGGGAGACCTCTTTTTCATGTAACTCTTCCAACTCACTTCAGGAAGCCCCACTTATTTCCCAAACTCCCTCTTCCATTCAGGTTCTCTCTCTCTCCCTCCCTTTCTTTCTCTCTCTTACACACACATTCAGGTTCTCTCTCTCTCTATCTCTCTTTGTACTTGTTGGGGTAAAATATCAAGTGAAGAAAAATTGTACAAATGCTTTTGAAGAATAATGTGCAAGCTTGTAAAATCAACATATATCAAATGCATCAAAGATCAAAATGTTTTTAATTAATTATTATATACAACAATTAATTTTAAGTACCCTTCAAAATTTTTTTGTTTGTTTTCTTTGGCTTCTAAAGAAAAAGAAGGGATTAACCAAGGACAAAAGGCACATGGAGCTTCTGTTTGCTTATCCTCCTACTGAATGAAGTTCCAACTATCTTGCTTTTCATGCAGAGATACCTTGGAAATTAATGTGGTTGAAATGAGAAATCTTGCCCTGACAATGCTTAGCTTCATGGAAAAAGCTCTAAAAATAGAAGTTAATGAGATGAGAGAATTGTTTGAACAAGGGTTACAGGGAATGAGGATGAACTACTATCCTCCATGTCCACAACCTGAGCAAGTCATCGGCCAAACCCCTCATTCGGACTCTGTTGGCCTCACTATATCCTCCTCCAAGTCAATGAAGTGGAAGGCCTTCAGATAAGGAAAGATGGGATGTGGATTCCCATCACACCCCTTCCTAATGCTTTTATTGTCAACATTGGAGACATTCTGGAGGTAACTGAAGAACCTGCCATTTTATGTTCAAATCAACACAGGATTGTATTTCATATTCATGTTGTCTGTTTTCCTCCATGATTTGGCAGATTTTCAGCAATGGGATTTATAAAAGCATCGAGCATCGAGCAGTTGTCAACTCAGTTAAAGAGAGGCTGTCTATTGCTACATTTCACAGCCCACAAATGGATGCAGAAATAGGTCCAGTGCCCAGCCTCATCACTCCAGAGTTTCCGGCACTGTTCAGAAGAGTGGGGGTTGCAGATTATTTCAAGAAATTATTTTCACGGGCACTTGATGGAAAATCATACCTTGAAGTCCTGAGGATTGATGGAAAGGAAGAAGGCCAAAACATTTGAGCATTGCCTATATATGCAAAACATTGGACAGCATAATACTACAAGAGAGAATAAATAATGTCCTGAAAATCTGCAAATGATGATGTATGCTTCTGGTGTTTAATGTCAAGCTCTAGTGGTTGGGGTACTCCTCAGTGGTTTTCTTATATACAGACCTTCAATAAAGGGGTCCTTTGACCAAGGATGCCCCAAATGCATTAAATATATAGACAAATGATACCCTCTAATTTTTGGCAATTTAATTTTTTTACTATTGATAATTTTGGAAGGATTAATAGGAACATAGAGCAAGAAAAAATGATAGCCAGAAGGTAACCAATAGCTTCCATTTTCATTAGCTTACTACTTGGTCATCCGTAAGAAAGTTTGAAGAAGGTAATCGAGCAATAGGAACAATTAAGGGATTGAGCCATAGCTCAACTCTAGAATCAAGGGCAATGATCATGGAATTAATCGACTCTACCATTAAAAGATTGTGATCCCTTTACAAGGATATGTCAAAATTCTCCTGCAAACTCAAGTGGGTGCAGTGGAAGCTATCTTGAGCTTGGAAATCAAAGCACTGAAACAACCTGAAGATAAAGTGATGACTTTAGTTGTTCTTTTAAAAAATACTTCCTTAGCACTAATTCCTTATGAGAAAACTATAAAGATCAACCCCAACCACATGAACAAACTCAAAAATTCATGTCTTATGAACTCACAAAAGAAAGCAAAGAGTACTTATGATGAACATATATATATCCATATATTGCCAACTTATCCATTCCAGATTCTATTCTTTTATTCTTTTCTGCATCTGATTATGTTCACTAACACTATTTTTTACCATGCTTCTGTTTGTTCTTTTTCTTAAAATTGAATATTTTGAGAAATCATAACCTAAAAAACACCTTCATTTGATTATGAATTAAACTTTACCATATTGGAAATAAGTTAGCATCTAATCATATCAGAAAGCATAAGTTTTAGCATCAAGGCAGTGTTTGGATTGAACATATAAAAACACTTTGTACTCATGTTTGGGAACCTTTGATTATAGTGCTTATGGCTTTTAAAACAACTTAACATATAAGTAAAGATAAGACCTCAATGAAACTTTTTAAATATAACCGTAGTTTGCCCCTTTATTTTTAGAACAAATTTAGACTAATAAATCTACCCTTAACTAAGTATTTTGTTCTTAATTTTGCATCTTTTCTATTGGCAGTAACCCGATTTTCATCAAAGCCACGGATAATAGAGATGAACTATGATGAGAAACCAAACTTGGAATATTCCACTTCACTTGCATGCTCACAAGGGTCTCAAATGTTCATAAATAGGTACTGTAACCTGGGACTAATATATATTTTCCACTTAGAGAAAGTAATAATCATTTTTTCATTATAACACCCAAGATTCATCTAAAACATTTTAGAACTTGAAGTGTGATTAAGGAAGAAGTTATGATTTTTGTGGTTAAAGTTTTCTCAGTTAGATGCCTTTGAAATATAAATCTTTGGATTGTAAAAAGCTTCAAGTTTGTTCTATTATTAACTTAGTTGTGCTAAAATTTCACCGGGGACATACTATATCGAATTCATGAGATATCCTAGTGTCTTTATTGAGAATATCTATTGTCACCTATCTAAACCACTAGTCACGCAATCCATAAGGAATGTACAATCACTCTAGGATCTCACCCAAAGGCCAAAGTAACTGCTGACCTTAGCAATAGTAGAATATTTTCTCAAAGTTGAGGAATAAATGAATAATGACAAACCAAAGGAACAAACATCATTGGTTTCTTAGTTAGAATATTGACAACTATGTTATATATAATTAAAATAGTAAAATATTCTCTTTTTTATTTTGTTTTGATTAAAAAATTGAAGATTTTAACCTAACAAAAATTAGATCCACGTTCAAGTTAAAACCATAAGAAAAAAGATAAAAGCACCATCACTTACTATGATTTTGATATAATAAATTTAAAATAAAAATAAAAATAATATAAATTAATATTTAAAATCATCAAGTATATTATTTGTGGGATAATATTTTCATTTTTGTCCATTATATATATTTATGTTTTATGTAATTTGTTATTGAAAAACTGAAACTCTAATAGGGAACACCTAAAGGAGGGGTGATTTAAAAATTTTCAATAAAAATTTATATGTTATACCCAATTCTTTTACCCTGCGAGATGTTAGAGACAATTTATTCTATCAATTATAGACAATTCAAACAAAATATCAAATATAAAATATATAAACAATGAGACATAAGATTTTTACATGGAAAACCCCCACACTAACTATAGAAATAAAAAATCATGAGACCTAAGACCTACTAATCTAAATCTACTATATAAAATCAAGTTACACAGATTTACCTAATCGTTTTCTCCTAAACACTTACTCTCCAATACTTACAACTTGATTCATGTCTACAACGCAACAACCTTCAATTGCTCCAGTGGATTACTTTAGTCTCGCCAAAGGGATGAAAGTTTTCAAACCAAGATTTAAATATCAAATCCTTGAATGAGAGATTGGGAATAGTGTGACACTTTAGGCTCTCTCTAGGAGACTTTTTCTAAAGAATGTAAGGTCTCTCAATGATCTCAATGCGATTAATTTCTTACCCTCAAGGGCTTATAATGAGGTATTTATAGGCAACTAAGCCTAAGAGATTTGGTTTTGGAAGAGTTCTAAATTCGATTTGCATGAAAAAATCTCAACAAAATAGGTATGACTGCTTGAGCGAACTTACACCGCTTGAGTGATCCTTTTCTCTTTAAAAAAGTCAATAAAAATTATTTTAACTTGAGAAAAAAGGTACTGAATCTTTTTATACCTCATAGGTAGGGATGGCAACAGGGCGGGTTCGGGGCGGGGCGCCCCCCTCCCAACCCCGCCCCGTTTATTTAAAGGAATTCCCATCCCCGTCCCATTTAAAAAATTAAACGGGGCGGGGCGGGGCGGGGCGGGTATGCTACATTCCCATACCCGCCCCGTTTAGCTTTTTATTTAATTTTAATTTTAATTTTTTTTTTAAATTACTTTTAAATTTTTTAATTATATTAAAATAAATATATTTTATAAATAATTAAATTATTATATTTTTTATAACTTATTTTATTAAAAATAATTTATTATTATCTATATATTAAAAATAATAAAATAAAAATTAAATTAAATTAATTTTAAATTTTAAATTAAATTTTAATTTTATATATAATCGGGGCGGGGCGGGACGGGGCGGGGGCATACCCGAACCCGCCCCGAACCCGCCCCGGGTTTCAAAAAAAATCCCAAACCCGTCCCATACCCGTTTAGGAAAATAATATCCCATCCCATTAGGGGCGGGGCGGGGCGGGTACCCGAAATGACCCGCCCCATTGCCATCCCTACTCATAGGAGCCTAATATGCCACAAGCCAAATCTTTTTATACGTACTTGTGACTTCCTGGTTGGACGAATAATAATCCCTGATCTTTAATGGAGAGCATGTCACTATTTAAAAAAACTTTTATAACCAAACATAAAAAAAAACACAAAAAAAAAAAAAAAAACAAACAAACAAACAAAATTGCCAACATATAAACAAAACTCTATGTCCTAATGGTTATATTAACTATTTATTATATATTATCATTTTAAGTTTAATATGTCCAAAAAAGAATTAAATCAATAAATATGGAGACATAAGAGAGTGAAAAAAAATTAAAATTAAAGAAGTTTTATGAGAGAATACATGAGCATATTAAAAGAAATGTCAAAGGAAAAAAAGAAAAATAATAATAATAAATATAATAGTGGCAATGTATATGATGGTAAGAGAGGGAAAAAGAATGAAAACAAAAAATTTTAAAAAAGTAGGAATGCGCGTGACAATTGAGATGTGTGAGAGAAAAAAAAAAAAAGTGGTAGATGTACTTATCCTCAACTTTTGAGGGTAATTTTGAAACAAATTCAAAAACACTATTAGAGTGCATAAATAAGTAATATTTTTTCTTATTTCACACTAAAATTGAAAGGGTAAAAACAATGTTCCAAAAAGTTTTTTTTTTTTTTTTTTTTAGTGATATATGATTGCATGATTTCCCCATTTTTTTAAATCAACTTACAAGATGATTATCTAAAAGAAATTGTGATAAGCATTAAGTAGAATGATCATGAAGATGATTAGTCATCTAACTAAAAAAGTGTAATTGTCCTATCATACTAGGTAATAATCAGTCCCAAAAAAGAACAATCAATCGCTTTGTACATGTATAATAGCTTTGTGTTAGCATAGGAATGGTCATACCTTCCACGTATACTTTCTTGATTGTTTTGGCATTCGAGGTCTCATGATTACTTTTGCCACTAAGAGTCTCATAATATTTTGAAGATTTTACTATTATTCAATACTGCTAGCCCTCGTGAATATTTATTCTCATATGTATTCCCATTGTCAATTAGATATACCAATATTTGTTACATATTCATTCCCTTGAAAGCTTCTTTACAACAAGTATTAATGTATAGCCTTTCTAGTCAAGTACATTAATGTGGAAAATCTAGAACATAAATAAAGCATTCTTCAGTCTCAACTACATATCTAGCCAAAGAAGTTCTTTCCAAACATCTAAGCAACTACCTTCTACTCCCGACAAGAGCATTAATAATTGAATTTGAAAATTAATTAATTTGGGTGCGTTGAGTAAGATGATAGTTTGTTTTAAAAGATCTAGTTAAACACATGGTAATATAATTCTCATATAGCTAAAAACATGTGCACTATGATGATCAAACCATAGTTGATGACCCAACAAGCTTTGTTTTAATGTATCTAAATAGGTATAAATAATAAACATCATAACTAATAGCATATTTGTCATCATTAGCCCTCCTACCATGAGGACAACTACTTGTACTTTTGCCATTTTACTTGCCATGAGAGCTCTACCATGTTTTGTGGTTCCATATTACCATAGAGCATGATATCTCTCTCTCTCTCTCTCTCTCTCTCTCTCTCTCTCTCTCTCTCTCTCTCTCTCTCTCTCTCTCTCTCTCTCTCTCTCTCTCTCTCTCTCTCTCTCTCTCTCTCTCTCTCTATATATATATATATATATATATATATATATAAAACTCTCTCTCTCTCTCTCTCTCTATATATATATATAAAACTCTTTTTTCCTTTTCTCTAAACTTCCAGACACATAACAACTCATAAATTTATTTGTGGTTCCATATTACCATAGAGCATGATATCTCTCTCTCTCTCTCTCTCTCTATATATATATATATAACTCTTTTTTCCTTTTCTCTAAACTTCCAGACACATAACAACTCATAAATTTATATTTAAGGACTCGCCTAAAAACATATGTCTATGCTCTTATCATATCCTAATTAGGATCTTTGAGGGATACGTTTTGGGTCTTTCACTCTGGTACTTTTTCCTTCTTCCTTTAGTAGCTCTCATCCTAGGACTATTGTCATTTATCAACTCAAAAGTGTATCACAAACCTATTTCTTTTTTAGGGGCTCTTAAACAAAAATCATACCCCCAATTATTTCATAAGAGTGCACCTATACCAGTATGCAAACATATTGTCACTTATTTTCCACTGTTTCCATGCTAGTGACCAATCATCATTTATTTCCTACAATTGAGTAATCCATGCCATAAGATTACAAGCCTTTACAATAAGGAGGATAATTACCCCTTAGCGTTCAAGCAAACCTTCCCACACAAGATTCAGTTACACTCCATTACCTATTGGCTAAAAAATATAGCTATTCATCAAACCATTACAACATATACAAATTTAAAGATAAATGACGTATATGCGATATGTTATAATAATTCATAAACACATGACTTGGAAACATTAAGTAAATCTATTCCTCATCTTCACTACCAATTTCACACAATTTGCACATATACTTTACAACAAAGAACATAGACATTACAGAGGAATGACCCTCTTCACATCAACCACCTTAACTAGGATTAAACTAAGAATTATAAAATCCAATAATCTAAAATCAACTAATACGTACTAATATTTAGAACTAGAAACACCCCACCCATAGTGAGGGGTACCAAATATTAGTTATTGGTAGCTTAACAAGATTGCGTACACAATCTTGTAAGTACTTGATAAGGAAGATCAGTCTACAAACTTAGGAATTTTCTGCCTCTTATAAAGTGATATCAGATATATCAAGCTACTATTTGAATTCAAACTATTGCAAGGTGTTCTTTATGCCTCATCTAGCGACCTTTGCAAAAGCTTATATAATTGGGTTAAAATAAGGACATTGGATAATTTCCAACCATAAATTGGTGGTAAAACATAACCACACTAGTAGCTGCTAGGTGTCCTTTACGTATGACAGATAAGTTTCCTTGCTATATTATATATATATATATATATATATATATATATATATATATATATATATATATATATATATATATATGACAAGTAGACTATTTCTAGCCACACATTAATGGATAGAACATGGACCAACACCTGGTATAGTTGCTAGCTTTTCAACAATGTAGGGCATGAATCATTGATATTTTTTTGGAAAAAAAAAAATCAATTCTAGTTTTTACACTATGAGCCTCACATTTAGTGTATTGAAGACGACTTATCATCTCTAGTAATGGGCAATGATGATTAAATGTCCCTTTACATATTTCTTGCTTCAATAGCTTATTAAGGTAGCTAGGACTTGAAGAAGATTGATCATTTTTTAGAGGACAATTGATCATTTTGCCCTTAAGAAAAACAATTAAATATTCATTATTCTAGCAATTTAACCAATAATGATTGATCATTTTATATCATTTTTTAGAAAACAATTGATCATTTTTTAGCCGCAATTTCTTCATTTTCTTTCTCACTAAAATATCTTTCATGATTGAATTATAATTGGATTGGTAAAATTAAGCCTTCATTACCACCTAACTTCCTTATCAATTTTGTTTTATTAACTATATATTATAGTTTATAAAATGTTGTTATTAATTATTATTCTTTCTAGACCCTAATCAAGCTAACTCAATGGTTTGTTTATGTTTAATTAATTTATTATACTTAAAATTTTCAATATCCTACAAAGAATTATATAATGTAAAAGCAATTGTTCAACAAATTTAAGTTGAAAATTAGGATTATTACCAACACACCTTAATAAGAATGTCATTTTCATTACTATTCATTGATTTCAAGTAAGTGACAGTATCAATAAGCAAATTTTAATGGAGGATATTGCAATCTAGTTCACAAAAAAAAATTAATATAATTAAACTAAGCATATATGATAGTCCAAAAATGTATGTTATCAATTTTTGGGTAATTAACAACAAAATCATGCTCACTATGATGTCTATTGTAGTTTTTTTCCATTCCATCAATAAAAATAATAAAGACTAGGTTTCTACGAGAAGCCTTGTGCTACTAATCATTCTTTATATCTTATGATTGCAGTATTTTCATTGCGTTTTCATACAAATACCCATTTGTACCCAATAGGCTTTACATTTTCAAGTGTTTGGATTATCGGTCCAAAAACTTCTCGTTTTGTTAATGAGTTTAACTTTGCCTGCATAGCTTCTTTCCATTTGGATCAATCATTTCTATGTAGGCATTCTTCCACATTTCATGGTTCGAGATCTTCATAATTTCTTATAATATTAAAAGCCACTTGGAAAACAAAAATATTGTTAATAACAATATTATTTCGATCCCATTTTTCTCCCATGTGCACATAATTTATTGAGATCTCACAATTTTCAAGTACTTGCGCCTCTTTAAGGGTTACTTGTTTAGTTTTCACCTCTTCAAGGGTTTCTTATTTAATATGTGCCTCTTTAGTGACTTTCTGCATTATTTGTGTCTTTTTTAGGCTTATAGATTTATCAAATTTAGACTGATCAGTCATTTTGATGGTCTCTTCTAGAGTGCTAAGTTTTCATTATATTCTTCTCTTTCGGGGAGTTACATCATTTGAGTCGACAGATCTACTGTGCTTCAAATATATCTTAGATTCATTTGTTAATTGTCCCACAAGGGCATCAATCTGTGCTAGAGTATTTGTAGTTAGGATATGTGACTTTGTCACTTTCTTTGTATCAATGAATGCATATAGTAATTGGTTTGCAAGATTTTGCAAATGAAAAATCTTTTGAATTTCTAGTTCACATTGATTTGTACAAGAATCAAGATGGGACATAGTAGATGAGTTCCAAGTAATTTCTAGTCATTCTTTTGGAATTGGCTTTTCTTTTCCTAATGATGGGAAAACATTCTCGTTAAAATAACAATCCATAAAATGGGTTATAAAAACATCTTCTATCAAGGGTTCAATATATATTATGATAGATGGAGAATCAAAATCTACATAAATCTCAAGTCTTCGTTGGAAACCTATTTTAATGCGTTGTGTAGGTGTAATTGGTACATATACTACACAACCAAATATTTGTAAGTGATAGATATTTGGTTGTTTTCCAAGTACTAGTTGTGAAAAGGAGTATTCATGATAAGTTGTAGGTTGAATACGGATTAAAGTTGTAGCATGCATAATAGCATGTCCTCAGGCAAAAGTGGGTAATTTGGTTTTCATAATTAATAGTCGAGCTATTAATTGGAGACATTTGATAAAGGATTCTGTTAAACCATTTTGGGTATGGGTGTGAGCAACATGATGCTCAATATTTATCCCTATTGACATGCAATAGTCAATGAATGTTTGAGAAGTAAAATTTTCAACATTATTAAGACGTATTGTTTTGATTGGATAATCTGGAAATTGTGCTTATAATTTGATCATTTGTGCAAGGAGCTCAGCAAAGGCAATATTACATATAGAAAGAAGACAAACATGTGACTAGCTAATAGAGACATCTATTAAGATCATAAAATACCATAATGGTTTATTAGAGCCACAAATTATGCTCTAATGGCACATATAGAAAGGAATTATGTAAATGTAAAGGCTCAATTCACCCAACTTAACTTGAATTGTTGCTAAGACCCTAGTCATGGATCTAACATATATCTTGAGTTAAATCTCAGGTTTTAATGATGAAAAGAATACAAGTTGGAGAAGCCATTTTCAGTCATGGTAGAAGAGAGACTATACATGCTTAGAATGAGCTCCAAGAGTGTGAAGCATGAGGAAAATTTTGATAAATGAAAGTGGAGCAATTCATAGCAGGAGAGAAAGAAATGAAGTAGTAGAAAGATTTAGAGAGCAAGCAAACACGAGAAAGAAGGTTGAAGGATATGACTTGAAGTTCATACATTCCAATTAGAACTCAAATACACTAGAATGATGTTAGAATGCTACCAATACATTTATATTTCACATGACCATGCACAATGGATCATCCTCATGCAAAATCAACATCTTTTCATTAAAGGCTCCTGTGACTCAAATTTTTACAACTTTTATTGAGAACCTTTGATTTGGAAAGAAAATTTTTCATGCTCTCTAGGATCTTGCCATGTGTCAACTTAACATTTAGTCTATAAATAGGGCATTAGAGTTCTTTTTTAGGAGTGAGGGGAATTATTAGATGTTCTTGGATTCTCTTAGGGAGAAAAGACGACATTGAAGATTCTCAGTTTGTTTTATTTATTTTAATCAATTATTTCTAATTTCTTTTATTCAAGAATGGTTCTTTATTATTCTTTTATGGATTATGTGAATGAAATCACCACCATGATAGGCTAAAAAGCCATCTTGGGGTGTGAATAATGAAAACCTAGGGTTTAGAGCTAAAGGAAAACAAGGGGTAAAATTTGAACTAAAAATGGAATGAATGAAAGGTTAAGACATAATAGATGAAAATAGAAATATCCTCTAATGTTAATTTGAATTAAGGGATGGTACAATGGCCCATTCCTTGATACTAGGGATTCTTGGTAATTCTTGATCCCTAGTTATCAAAGGTTTTGTTATTGTTATCTACCCTAAGATAAATCTACACAAAGTAGTAAAGACCTAACTCCTAGACCTAAAACCAATTTTCATACCCATTCATTTATTTTGTATTTCAGTAATGGAATAAAATATTAAAAGTTAGGATATGAATACAACCTTGAGTTGTGGAACTTAGGTTGATCTCGTTTGACCCCACATTCTGAATACCCTAAGACTAATTAAAATCGATATATTTGTTTTGCCTAAGGTCCTATTCCCAAAGTTGGATTGTGGAACCCTTAATCTTGAATCATTTGAATTAGAAATCAATCATTCTTTTGAAATTTATTAAGGTTTATTTATTAAATTCAATTTTGTTCAAATCAAATTTTTATTTTTTCCAATTCAAGAATTTAGCAAAAATCAATCTTTTAGACCTAGTTTGACAACTTCCATAGGCTAGTCCTTGAGGACGATACCTAGAGTACTACAAAAGTCCTAGTGACTTTTTCTCTAGTAATGTAAAGATATTCTACAATACCTTCATTTATAGTTTCAATATGATATCCATTTATGTGGATATCTTTAAAACTAAGAAAAGTTCTTCTATATTTACTTGAATATAAAGCATCATTAATTTATATGGAATCTAGTTCCATTTGGTAGCATTATGTTTACTCTTTCAGAGCCTTCAACCAAGTTTATAGTATTATATATGTTACTTATATTAGTTTTTGTTAATGTCAACTTGAGGAAGTATCTTTTATCTCGAAGAATTGTGTGCATGGTCACACAGTCTATGAGATATACATGATCCTCATTCATCTTGAGACCCAATAACGCATAAATTTTAGATATAACTAATATTTAGAAAAAAACAAAACAAAGGCATAATGTAAATAACAATATGAATGTAATAACAAGATGTAAATATAAGACATAATGATATATTAATTCATATAACAAGATATAAAGTAACGTTAATAGTCAATGTTAGAATTTTTCATCATTTATTAAATGGTCAGTTTTTTCACTAACACCTTCAAAGAAATCAATGTCATAGTACGTTAGGTCTAACCCATCACCATCAGTAAAGTTCATCTCTATCTCTTTTCCTTTTACTTTCATTAATGTTTGGTAAAGGTCAGTCAAATGTTTGGGTGTACGACAGGTAAACACCCAATGCCCTTTCATACCACATCTATAACAATTACTCTCATGGTTTTTGGGAGGTTTATCTTGTATACACTACCCATTTTCTCGTTTTGCCTCAGATTGCTCCACTTCTGATGGTGCAATGCGATTTTTTTTTTTTTTTTTCTGGGAATTTGAGGAATTACTACCATCATAACCATGGTCTTTAAAACTCCTTTCATAATCACAACCATGTCCTCATCCTCATCTTCAAGGAATGGTTTAGATCCAATTGTATGAGACTGGTGATTTCTCATCAAAAGCTCATTATTTTGTTTAGTAACAAGAAGACATGATATTCATTTAGAGTATTTTGTAAGTTTACGCTCTTGATACTATTACTATAGGAGCACATTCGAGGCATGAAATATAGTAAAAAATTTTTCTAACATTCCTTTTTTTTTTTCTCTACACAACTTTAATTGAGGGCTAATTTTGAACAATGCGGAGTTATATTCACTAACAATTTTAAAATCTTGCAACCTCAAGTACATCCACTCATATTAGCTTTTGGGAGAATCACAATTTTTGGTGGTCATAGCTTTCCTTCAAATCACTTCATAGACCTTTACTATAAGATATTTTTTAACCTTCATGGAGACGATGACGAACGAAAATCAGTGCTTTTGCACAATCCTACAAGGATGCTTGATTTCCTTATTTGATCGTAGTTCTAAAATTCATTGCATTAAGATGTATTTCAACATCAAGGATCCAAAATAAATAGTTTTTTCCCAAAATATCAAGTGCTATAAATTCGAGTTTCGTAAGATTCAATATTATAAAAAAAAAAACCTCATATATATGACAAAATAATATTATTAGAATCAGTTACAATAAATTGATAATAGTAGCATGCTTTTGATTAGAATTAAAACCAAATAATTTGCTTATAACTTTTGACAATATATAACATAATCTAAATGAACAAATTAATAGCAATATAAATAGGTAAAATTTATTTTATACAAAAATAACGTGTTGTAAAACAAAAATAAATATAACGCAAACAAAAGTATATATATATATATATATATATATATATATATATATATATAATGGGGGGAAGGAATCAGAGAAGAGAATCAAGAGAGTTGAGAGAATAAAAGAAAAAGAATTTCTTCTAGCTAAGGATGATTCTTTTACAAGGAATGAAAAACTTTTTATAGACTTTCGAAATTATTTCTCATTACTCATCTTTAAGATAAGTACATGAAGTTCATAAATGAACTTTAAATGATTCTCTAAGTGCAATTCCATGATACCCTTTATAAAGTCTTCAATTTCTGAAGCCTCAATCATCATATTTTCAAATCAATTAAATCAAAATTTATTCTAATATATTTTATTAGTCAGAAAATAAAACTACAGTATGGATTCTTCCTAAACTTAAAAAAATCAATTATTTTAGTACTCAACTTCAATTATTTTAATATTTTTTAATTTCAACTTTCTCACCTACTCGTATTTAACTAGAATCTTGCTCATGATCCAACGTGGGATTCGTGGCAAGTGGCAGCCCCAAATAATGGAGTCGCTTTCGCAGCCATCCCACGAGGCGCCATCTTCACCGTCCATCTCATCTCACTCCGTCCTCCACGCGATTCCCCGGCGAAGACCACGTCCACTTATATTCCCATTTCTTTATCGTCATCCGCCACGTACTTGACAGCACCTCGCCCCCTTATTTAATCAAATATTTACCTGGGGCTGCGCTGGTGGCCCTGACATCCCGCACGTGTCTCGGGCAGCCAGGAAAAAGCAGCTGCCCGGTGGTTTACGGGCAGAGGGGACAGCGACCTTGGGAGTAGAGCCATCGTAGGCCCCGCTGTTGGTGGTTGTTTATGAATTGTGGGGCCCACGCCGACTAGGATTGGAGTCGACGGACGCAGAAGACGACGAAGGTGTGGGGCCCAGGGGCTATCTGGACAAATTATGAGTTTTTGTGCGATGAGATTTCAATTATGAAAAAGTTCGAATTGGTTTGTTTTTTTGTCCAGATACCCCCTTCAATTATGAGTTATGACGTGGCACTGGAATTTTCTCCTTTCTTTTTTTTTTTTGGTCCTTTTTATCATGACAATAATTGGATATAAAAACATATTAATAAAAGGTATGAAAAAAAGAAATAAACATAAAAAATAAGGGTGGGATGAAAAATATTTTTCTGAAATATTTATTTATTTTTTTAGCTTTTTGTGAGTAAAATAAAATATAATTCCCAATAAGTACCAACTGAAAGGAAAAAAGTTATAGGGAAATAATTTTAAAAATTCCCATTAAGTACTTTATGGTTGAGAAGTCCAAAAGCATGATAATGGATTGATTGATCAGTTTTGTAGTAAAGTAGAGAAAATAATTCAGAATTTCAATTATTCTAAAGAAATAATCATTACCATTTATGAAAATTTTTTCCTTAGTAATGTTGAAAAGTTTTGAATCAATCCATGAATAAGTCTGAAAATGAATGAATTGATTTATCATTTATGAGATTTATGTTCCATCCCACAATCAATTCATGCCCAATTCTTGAAAATGGTTGTCATTTTTTAAGTAAAAATAATTATTATTTTAAAATATATTTAATAAATATTCAAGAAAAAAAAGTTTTTAATTAAATAAAAGATTAATTAAGTAGAAAAATCAAATAGTAGGTGGGTTCCAAAAACATTTTTATTTTCTAGGTGATGTCACAAGCTTTAAATCTATGACATCAAACTTAAATCCCTTTGAACCTATTGAAAATATTTCATTTGTCTAATTGTTAGGCCAATTTGAAAAACAAGTATATTTAAAGTAGGAGACAAGCTTTTACTATACTATTATATTTTATATATTTTAAAATTGATTTAATTAAATAACAATCTATTTTTATGTATTATATATATATATATATTTATAAAATAGAACTACATCTAAAAAGGCTTTTTACAAAACTAAAAATGAAAAATTGGGGTCCGTTTGGCAATGTTTATGAAATTTCTTTTTAAAAATTATTTTTAACTTAAAGAATAAAAAATAGTTTTTAAAAATAATATTCAGAAAACATGTTCAAATAGGATCATGTTTTCTTTTTATTCTTAAAAACAGATGAAAATAATTTTTTTTTATTCTTTAAAATTTATTTTCCATTTCATTTTATTTAAAAAAAATTGTTTTCAAGAAAATAATGACCAAATGGTGTTAGAAATTTATAAAAATAAATTTTTATTTAAAAAAATATTTTTAAATCACACAACCAAACAAACTCTTATTTTTCATATTTGAAAACATATTTAATATTTACAAAAAATAGTTTTTAAAAACTTGTTGTCCACATAATATTTTTGGAAAGCATATTTTAATCGTTTTTATTTGTTTTATATAAGTCCTTTTAAAGTGTAAAAAAAAAAAATATTGAAAATTATTTATAAATATGAAAAAGGGTTTGAAAATATTTCAAATTCTCAAATAAACTTTTATTTTAAAAAATATAAAATTTAAAAAAAAAATTATTTTTTGAGATATGTTTTTCAAAAAGTTCCCAACCAAATTTGAGCCATTTTTTTTTATATTTTTTATTTACATAATATAAGAAGAAAATATTATAAATATAAAAAATAGTGAAATAAATATTATCTTTAAAATGTGAAGATCAAAGAAATATTTCCATTATCAATTTTTTGTGATCAGAAAAAAGTTTTGAACATTGGATAATTGAGAAAATGGAGGAGATAAATAAAATATTGCCAAAATTATTGAAATAAAATTGAACATAAAAACAAAAAATTTAAATGCATGTATGCCACTCAAGCCAATGGATTCAGTCCCATGGATTTGGGAAAACCACCATCTACAGCTGGACATCTCGCAGGAACTCTCTAGTAATCCCATGGACCACAGTCTAAAAGGATCAAATCCCACCATCAGAGCCTTCAACCAATCAGAAATACTGGTGGGTGTGCAGGCTACCTGTTCTCTATGGTCCTTTGCGCACCTGATTTTCAATTCTGCATCTATATAATTTCTGCTCATCTCTCATTTCTCCTCCCCCCTGGCAGTCCTTTCAATCTGCATATAGCCTCCTGCGCATCTCAACAGCCACCAGCTTCTCCATCTTCATTCACTATGGCAGCTTCTTCTTCTTCTTCTCCCAGATCAGGCTTGCTTTATTACGCCGGCTGTGAGGAGTACCCCCACCAGCCCCATTTCTTAGAAGCTTGTTTTCTATGCCAGAAACCACTTGGAAACAACGCAGACATCTTCATGTACAGGTGATTAGCTTTATGTATCAATTTGAAGAATTCTCTCTTTTATTTTATTTGCAAGGTTTATGATACCCAGATGTAGATTTGCCAACTATCACTTTGTTGTCTTTGGGTCGTTTGCAGTGGATTTTCAGTCAAAGAAAACCCTAGAAAAATTGTTCTAATAATATAGACATCTTCATGAGAGATTAAGTTGGTGGATTACTTGTAATGATTGATGTTTTTCATTCATTTTTTGTGTTCCATTTGTTTCAGATGATGTAATAAGCATTTCTGTTTGGCTGTTAGGACTATCTGAGAAAACATGTCAAAAGTTGAATCTTATTTTAGTCTGCCTTTGTTTCCCGAGAAAAACAGCTCCAACCCAACTGAATGTCTTCAGAAAACAATTTTGAAGTAGGTGATGTGAAGTTTTGTCTTTTGGGAACAAAAAACTTTCAGACTTGCATATTTTTCTTTCAAATTTTCTCAGCAACCAAACATAAGATCTGAATAGGCCCAAAAAAATCTAATTCCAGATCATGAAGATTATTAATTATTATTTCACATGAATAGAAAAATCTGAATTTTGTTTTTTGATTTCATTTTGCAGAGGGAACACTCCATTTTGTAGCAAAGAGTGCAGACAAGAGCAGATGGAGTTTGATGAAGCCAAAGAGAAGAGCTGGAATATGAGGTCTCTTAGACAATCAGACTCCAACAAGTCTTCCAGCAACAAAACTGTACGGTCAGGCACAGTTGCAGTGGCTTAATCACGTACATATTCTCAGAACCATACTTCAATTTTCATGTAGAGAGATGTTAATGGTGAAGAGAGAGATGAATTTGAATGAGGGGTGTAGTCTGAGTGTCTCATCTGTAACGCAAGCGAGCGAGCTATGGTGGGCATCAGATGAGAGAGGAGATAAGAGAGAAGAGAGAAAGAGCCATCTGAAATTTTTTAATTTTTCTTTTTTCTTCTACTTGGGCTTCCTATTATGGGGTGTTTATGTTTGTAATTTTGGTTGTGTCATCTCTCCTAATGAATAATAATGCTCTCATAACTTGAATAGCAAAAAAAAAAAAAAAAAAAAAAGTAATAATTTGGCCCTCTTTTAATAATTTCCTTCACTACAATATTTTCTCTAATTTAAGAAGAGTGAACTAAATCTATTTTATGAGAGTTTTGTTCCTCTCGGTTAATAAAAGTAACAAAATTAAGAGTATAATTATTTTATGGGTTAATTCCATTTACTTCCTCTAAGGTTTCGGCTAAATACATATAAGTTCCATAGGTTTGGAATTTCATCAAATACATCCCTTATCAATATCATTTTTTTTTTCACTCACCTTCCCTCTCGTTCAAAATAAAGGAGGTGCATGATGAAATTTTAAACTTATGGAGGTTACATGTATTTAGTTAAAACCTCAAGGGAGATGAATAAAACTAACCTTTATTTTATTATTAACTTAAAACTCGAGTTGAAATCCCATCCTCTAAAAACTTGATGAAATCTTTTATGAGAAACACCATGACACTCACCATCACCATTGTTTAGAGAAAAAACAAATAGAAAGGAAAATCTTGCAGAATACAATTGATCAATGAAAATTTTGAAGACATAAACCATGGGATAATTGTGACTTGAACATGGCTTGGATGCATAGAGGATCGATATAACAAAAGCATAAACCAAGGGATCATTGTGACTTGGTAAGTTACTCATGGTTGTTTGTATATTTAGGCAATTCAATAGAAGTTATAACATATAATCTTGCTTTTTAGTAGAATGACTTATCTTGATCATTAGGATTGAATTCTAAATTAGATGTAATAGTGTATGTGTTATATACATTGAACAATCTATATATCATTAACGAAAAAGTGGGTTTAAATACACTAATTTGAGCAAATATAAAAATAAAATGAAGTTCAACTTTTATAAATTAGTTTTATTTTCATTCATTTAAAAATATTTTAAAATACATACACTTTTCATAAGTGAAATAATTATTTCTTGAAATACTCTTTTACTTGATAATATCAAATAAAATTATAAAAAAATAATAATAATTTATCATTTTAATTTATAATTTATCATTTTAATTTGATAAAAGTATCTTACAAATAATATTATAAATTTTTTATTATATAATATGAAATATAAATCATTTTGGAAAAATTCTCTAGAATCCTTGAGTGATAAACAAAATCTTTCTAATTATTTAATTAATAATGATTTTATATCATGTATTATATAAATCCATTCTATCTTCTCATTTTAAAAAAAAATAAAACTGAATAAAATTTTTGTTAGTTGACATCAACAATAAAATAAGAAAATTTTAAAATTAAAAATACAATTAAAACTAAAACAATTAAAATTTAAATGCAATTAAAATCAAGAAAATTTAAAATTAAATACAATTAAAACCAAAAAACTTAAAAATAAAATATTGACTCCTATTTTTAACTCTTTCTCGAATATATATTTTCTACTAGTATGATCTACTAAAGTGAAAGTTAATATTTTATTTTTATATTTTAGCTTTAAAGTTTTTGTTTTAATTGTATTTTTAATTTTCTTATTTTATTGATCTTAAATCAGTTCTCATGATATAAAAAATATATATATATATATTGTCAATTGGTAATATTAAACTGACAAGTAAAAGGTCATTTTAGGAATTAATTATTTGACTTATGAAAAAGTGCATGCATTTTAAAATATTTTTAAATGGATGAAGATAAAAATAATTTATAAAAATTAAGGTTTTTTTCTATATATTTTTTTTCAAATTAGTGAGTCAAAACCCACTTTTTCCTATCATTAGAAGGGAGTATATCCTAATGCCTTCAGAAGGGTACATTGAAGATGTTCACTAGGCACTTTTATTTACTTTTTTTTTTTTCTAATAAGTAAATTTTGTCTCTAATGTGACTTGAACTTCGAACCTCCCACAAACTCTCCCTATCACTTTACCACTTAAGTCAGGCCTTAAGGGCAAGATTTAATTGGAATAACCCATAGAAATAAACAAATTATGAAACCACATTAAAACTTATGTCTTGTTGTGATTACTTTGTCCTTTATTTTCTTGTTTGTTATTTTCTTCCTTTTACTTATCAATCATATTAATAAAAAATAATTGTTCCAAACGTCAAATGTTTACCTACATCATACAAATCATTAAAATTTTCCAAATAAAAATCTGCCCAATATTCAAATTCGAATTTACTTTTGTTGGTTGGATTTTCTTAACTTGTTTCTTTTCATTATCCCTTATTGGTTGTCTTATAGGTTCCTAATTTCTAACCATACAATTATAAAAGTATTTGAAGTGATTGTCAAGGCATCAACTCCTTAGAAAACCTACCTAGTTCTTCAATAGGTTGTCCATTTCTTACTTTGCCTAATTGCATAAGCTACAAGGCAACAACCCCAAATAACATTTTAAGGTGGAATTTTATTTCAAATTACCGGATTAATGATTAATGTTATCCACATAATTACATAGATAATAATTGATTTGATATATAGTAACAGTAGTATATATAACACATAATAAAAACTATAATTTACATAATTTAGGAAATTAAAATCAAGGAGTAGCCTCATGCATATCCATCCTTCTTATATATACTAATTATTAAAATTAATATGCAAACATCCATGGTACTTGTATGAACTAACTAGTAAAATATGTTAACCTTTAATCCATAGCGAAGTCTTTGATTATGAAGTTCATTTTTTATAGTAAATAGTCATGAAATTCCATGAACCGTTGTTATATTGTATAGTTCATTTTTTAAAAACAATCATCATATAGTATATTGTTGATATCAAATTAAAAAAAAATAAAATAATTGTTACCACTATGTGAACCACTCTTAACAAGTGAAATTCCATGAAGATGAAAAGAGAATACTTTTAAGAAAAAGAGTATGCTACCTTTACAATTATGACAAATAAATTATAAGTGAGATAAAAAATTAAATAAAATAAGAAAATAGAAACCTACCTTATACCATGAAGGTTGATATGATAGCACTAAAGGTGGAGAACAATAATGGCAGATGATCTAAAAAAAATGAGTTATATGTCAAGGAATGAGGGTTGCTTGTGGTGAATAATGGTGGTAGCTTACAATGATCTAATGTCTTTACGTTAGCCAAGCTTGGTGAACAATTGCAAAGGTCTTCTAGGAAGAAAAGAGAAACCAAATTAATTTTTATTTCTCTAAAATAAAAGAATATGATCAGGGAAAAAAAATCATCTAGACATGAAATTGAAAACAAGGAAGATCCATGTTCTCCCATAAGATGTAATAACTTGTGGAAGATTCTTGAGTTTCATAAATATCCCATATAAAAATTGAGAAGAAAAAAAAATCTTTTTAAGTGTCTATTCAATTTTGTGTTTCTTTTACTACCTAATCAATTATGAAAATGTTTGTTTTGTATCCTAAAATTTATTGTCTATTCAATTTTTTTTAGTACCTATAGATGAAAGTCCTTTTGAGTAGTTTATTACCTTCTTCCTTTGTTAGATAGTGCTAATGTATAATCATTTTGCTAGGAGAATTTTTGTGGCGATCTTCTTATCATTCAACTCATTTTGTGTTAGATCTAGATGAACTTGAAAATCTTCTTAGAGTAGCCCCAAAACAAAACCAAACTCAAGTAACCCAATAGAAAGAGGAATTGCAACTGAGGATCTAAAAAAAGAGATTGAAAACATGTCACTTCAACCAAAACTTGAAAAATCTCATAAGCCATTTCTAAGAAGGAAAATATAAAAATAAAATAAAATAAAAATTTATAAAAATGCCTATAAAATAATTGAATTATGTATTTCATTATGAATTTGGATCTTCAAAATTTTGGAAATATAATTTGGTTTTGTAATTTTTTTAAGGTAATAAAAACCTTAGCTTAGGCTCTTTGCTTATCCAACATTGAAACTTTGGTTTTTTTTCCCCCTATTTTTTTCAGTGACTGTGTTGTTAGTAATTATTTACTTCAAATTTAAGTTCATGCATTTACCAATCTTAGCTAAACTTTCTTCAGAAAGATGAGGAAGTGTTGCTAAGAGGAAAATAATGTATAGCTTTTATTTCAACTATGGTTCAAATAAAAAATTTACAACCCAATAAGTAAAATCAATAATTGTATCCTCTATGTTGAAGCCATGCATTTTAGAGCTTCCTCCTTAGTGCAATTCGAGCTCTTAGATAGTAGATCTCAAAGCAACAAAATTTTTATTAGTTCAAAAAATGAAAGACTACATTGATATATGCTTAGTGCAAGAATTTTGATGATTAAGTTAGTATATTTTTGGAGAATGTTGCATTATGGTTGTAAACAAACATATACACATACATTGTTTTCACACTTAGTAGATCTAAATGCACTTCTAATATTTGTCTCACCATAGTTTTTGGTGTTTCTCTTTTCTACTTCTCTTCTTCTTATTTCCTTTATTAGGAAGCTATGGCTCATTCCTTGTACAAGATTTCCCATTAGATGTCTGATTTTGATTTCATCTTATTCAACTATATTGTGATGTTATATATGATAACTACAAGCATGATTAATAACAAAGATAAATAAAGTGAATGGACCCTCCTAAATTTAACCTTAGTGAATATGAACAAAGTCTAACCATGTATAAAAGATAAAAACATAATATTAAATATTTATTTTGTCTATATATCATGTAATAACAAGTGTCATCATGTATACACATTCCTAAGCCAACAAGATTTTTAGATTTGTTGAAGTCTACATAAAAAGGATTAACACTTATCCATTGAATAGAAAAATACTTAAGTTCATTTCTCGCATACATTCTACATGAAATTTGATTTCTAAGTATGAAAATTTTCTGACAAAATCATATTTTGTTTCTAAAACTATTTATTTCTATGAAAATTTTAATTCTTTTCATAATTAATGAATTTCCTACATGATATTTTTTTGGTGCCAATTTTAGTGAAATTGAAAAACAAAATTGAGTCATTTGTTCCCATAAACTATTGAGGGACAACATTCTAACAGTAAAATTCTAAACTCATTCCTATAATAGATTATTTGGAAGAGATCATAAAATCATCATTAGACACTTCCCATAGAACTTCTTTTACACAAAACTATAACATTAGTGGCAAATAAAATTTAAAAGAAAAAATTTCATAATTTTTTTTCATGCAAATTATTTGCTAATGATACTTTGGTGAATGAATCTAAAATTGTCTTCAAAATATAGTTCTACCGATGAAATCTAAACTCATAGATAAAAAAGTTTCCTATAGGAAATTTTGTGAATAAATGTTAAATTTGTCATTAATAAAAAATTGAGAAAAGAATTTTTACATATTTATTCTTTTTCATAATAAAAAGTTTGGTCAATAAAGCAATTTTTTGTTATGACTCTTTATCTTTTTGTCGTTGTGGTTGTCATGTAGAAGTAGTTATTGTGGCAATGGTAGCAACATTGAAAAGAGGTCTATTAAAGATTGAAAAAGGGTCTACTAAAGATACTTAAGAGAAAACACTAGTTGTTGAAGTTTGCTTGGAATTGTACAGTTTTCACATTTGGATTGTTGGAACACTATTCAATTTCATATAAATAAATTTAAAAGTCTATTAGCTCTATATACTTATATGAATTCCTAAAAGAGCATCTTGTGAAATAGTTAAGACAAATTGTAATTATACTCAATCCAATCATATAGATAGTATCCACTTTGGATCCTCAGACTTGTAGACATGTTTATCTCATGGGACACAACGAGAACATTATGTCTATGTGGGAGATTGATTGTGATATCTCACATTGGATAGGAAAGAAAGTTTGTGGCGTTATATAAGTATGAACTCCTTTTAACCTTGTAAACGTGTTTTAAAGTCATGAAAACCCTTTGGGTTCAAAACAAACAAGATCTATATGGTTGGGAATAGGTCATTATACAAATGTACAATATTATAATTAATAGAGAGACAAAATATGTATTTTGTCTTATTTTTCCCTTTATTTATTTATTGTAAGTTTGATAGCCTTTAATTTTCAATTTGTTATCGGTATTTATAATTTTTTATTATTGATGATGTAACACAAATCTGGTTGCTTTACCTTGCATAATCATTTACAAATTAAAGAATATTTTAATATCAATATAGTACGACCAAGAATTCTATTGCTTGAAAAAAATGGAAAATTATGTGTTGGTCCCAGTTGGGTCTGAAAATTGCTCTTAAGTCCATATAACTTGCCTATTTAAGCCCAAAACCCAACAAAAGTATAAAAATTGAGAAGGATATTATCCTTTAATACTTCCTAATAAGTCCTTTGTTGATTGTGAAAAAACAAAAACACAAAATACACGTTGGAATTTCACGTTGCATCTGTCCTAAAATTATCTATCTCTTGACCATTTCAATTCAACCCCAAACATTACCCTAAAAATATCTCTCTTTCCTTATTTCGGTTTAGCTGAGCCGTCTAAACTATTGTTGCCCTCTCCATCTTAACTGTTGTTGCCCTAAATCTCTTCCTAGATTTGTTGCCCTAAAATTATCTTCCTCCTGATTTCAGTTCAGTCGTTCCTACTATCGTTGTTGTAAATCTCCCCTAGCTTTGTTGGCATAAAATGATCTAATGCCTTAGGAGTACGGTTCTCGAAATCTCTCGATTTCAGTTCAACCCTCCCAAATAATTTGTTTGTTTACTACCATACACAATGTTTCCAACTATTTTGCCTACACATATTCTCCTAATTTTTGTGTTTGATTTGCTTAGTCTTGGGAACTGCCTCGAAGGTCATTACATTGTTTAGGAAATTCTAGGCTCTCATTGGAAATGATTTAAAAAATAGTTGGCATTTCTTAAAAAACAGTTTCTGAGAGGAAATCTTAGAAACAGTTATCAATTGTGAAATTGTTTAGGAATTCAAATATGAAATAACAACTTTTGTTCAAGTATTTAAAAAATAGGCTATCAGTGTGTTCTTTTTAAAGATTTGTTTTAGTTTTAGAAAATTGTATTCTTTTTGAAGAACTATTTTATGATTTAGAGAATTGTTTTTTTGTGTTTTAGAGAATTGTATTCTGCTCCCAAGACCAAAAAAAATTGTTTTCCAGAACAGTTTCCACACAGGTCTTTGTTTGATAGGTCTTTGGAAGATTGTTTTCTTCCAATTTCTAAGTCCAAAAGGAGTAAGGACGACTTTTGTTTAGGAGCATGTTCAATTCAGTAATCCTAGTATGATGATTCTTCTTGTTTTATCTATTGATTGCTCTATGATAGTACAATGTTAGACTGAATTGGTTGTTGAATGCTTTTGGGCTTTTAGTCTTTACCCTGGACTCTGTAAATTGACAATTTACAACAAGGCATATAATTTTGGGAGAGAATGTAAAATAACCTTAAAATTGGTTGATTAATAGATTGTTTAGGAGTTTTTATTAGAATAGTCAATCGATTTTGTTTGATGATATGTACGATGCTTTTTCCATGCACCTTAGTTTTTTTTAACAATAGATCTTAGTGATAGAATGTTGTTGGTATTAATTCGTATGAGAACATTATATATTCTGAGATGAAAATAATTTTCAAATGATAATGAATATGAATAAAAAACTTTGGACTATTTGATGCGTAGGTGTTTTTATATGCATAATTGTTTATTCAACAATACGAAAGAGGTGTTTTGTTACATTTTCGGGGGAGAGGGGATAAACTTGTCCAAAAAAATCATGGGTAATGGGAATATGTGGGTGAAATGAGTAACGGTATTCACATATATAAAGGAATGACATTTCAAGAATTCACTTAAAGAGTATTAGAGAAATTCGACATCTCCCCTGATATGATGAAGATGCACTGCACCCTCAAGTTTAACCCCAAAATCATCTAAGATTTAGAAGATGAGGATGACTTGGATAATGTGGTTTCCCATAGTGATGACTTTACAAATGTCTACATAGTAGAGTCACCCTATGTAGAAGCCATTGAGGAAAATATATCAGATATAGAGTTGGCATTTGGGTAATGCGCTTTCACATGAATGTCCAAGTAAAATATTGTGAATATCAATTTTATGCATGATTTAGTTTAATTTTATGTATGTATGTAATATGCAAAGGTCCACCTCCCACATTTTCTTCCTCCAATGTATCATGCGACACAATATGTGATGTTATGATGTTATCAAGAGGTTTTGCATTGCATTGTATAGAAAGTGAGTACGTTTCAATAGAATCGAATTGGTTTCATGATGCAACATTAGGGTTAGGGCATACATTAAAAATGTAGAGGAGTTCCAAAATGTAATATACCAGATGTAATTAGGTGAGAGGTTTCAGTACAAGTACAAAAAAAATTGACCCAATCATATGTCAATGAAGTGTTCAGTTGAGGGTTATCCTTAGAAAATAATAGCTCATGTTGTAAAGATGAATGAAATCTTGTTGCTTCATACTTACCAAGTTAATCATAATCATATAAACTCAAGATGAGTGTTCATCTAAGGTGAGGGTCAATTCAAGAGAGGCGTTATTGTTGTTGAAGGTGTCTTTAGAACAACTCTAGATTATCTTCTTCGGTCAAATATGCAAGGATTTTGCTTGTGATCATGGAGTTGAATTGACATATAACCAAGCATGTCACCTTAAGAGAAGGCAAATGATCACATATATGGAGTTTCACGTGACTCTTACATGTTTTGCCTTGGTTATGCCATAGGTTAAAGGAAATAAACCCCAAAACTATTGCGGAGTATGTTTCTCGTGAGTCACTTCATGCAATTATTAATTGCCCATGCATTTTGAATTCAACGGTTCCAACATAGGGTGTCAACTAGTAATGGTTATTGATTCTTACCACCTTAGTAGTCTATATAAGAGAGTTTTTTTGTCCGTCATTGCATATGATGCAGACAATGGAACGTTCCTTCTAGCCCTTGTATGGTCAGTTTAGAAAATTATGAGGAGTCGTATTGGTTCTTAAATAAATTAAATGAGGTTTGGATGGTAAAAAAGTTGTCATTATATCATATAGACATGAAGGGATATTGCGTAGTGTTTTCGAGTTGTTTGGGATAGAAAATCATGTATATTGTTATCGACATGTGAAGGAAAAGTTTGTTAGCTTCTTAAATAGGCAAAACATTAGAGGAAAGAAAAAGAAAGAAGATGCTTTGTTGCTTTTGGACAACATTGTGTATGTTAAGTTAGATATAGACTATAAAGAGACATTTGAAAAACTTGTGCATTTCAATGAGGACCTAGCAATGTGGGTTGCGAAAAACAATCCTAGGTATTGGGCGATGTCAAAGTTCCCTAAAAAAAATGTTGGGATAAAATGACAACTAATATTGCAAAGTCCTTCAATGTGTGGTTAAGAGAAAAGTGCCACCAAACAATTTATACGTTGTTGTTGATGCACATGGATAAGCTTGTGGCCATATTGGACAACCATATGCGTGGAAGAGCATGATTGGAGCGAAAACAAAAGAGAAGCTAATGTCAAATATCATGAAGTTTGGTTTGATTAGTGTGATGCCTTATTTGGGAAGGACATTTAAGGTGTTTAATGGGGAAGTTTACTTGGCTGTAGATATGCAGCAATGTACTGTACTTGTATGACATGGCAAATGTTTGAATTGTCATGTGCATATGTTTGTGTTGTCATCTACATGATAAGAAAATCAAATATAATTAAAATTAATTAGAATTTTATATATTTTAAAATTATTTAATCTTTATATTAAAATTTTATATAAGCTAAATGAGTTTGAAGTAATATATAAAAATAATTTATTGATTTTTTATTTTTTTTATTTTACTTTTTACTTTTTCTTTCCTTTCACTTTTCCTCTTTATTTTCTTTCTCTCAAAATTTTCAGGAACCATACATAACTTAGCCCTTATAAAGATGATCAAATTTAAATATAGTTAGATAAATGAGTGTTGTAGGCATTGCACAAGTAGATAAATAAATGGGTTAAGTCAAGGTCTAAGCCTTCTAGGTTTGGATTTAAGTTGGGAATTTAACTTGGTCCAAACTTGACCTAAAACTTAACATTGAGGCTATATTTTGTTCTCAAATAATGTTAAGGAAATTGTTTGGTTATCTATGGAAAAGTTAGAGGGGAAAAAACAAGAAATTAAGGGTTTGTTTAGTAACTATTTTAGAAAACGGTTTTCGCTTTTCCAAAACAAAAAACCATGAAAACATGTTTGACAACAAAAAACTATTTTATGTTTTCTATTCTTAAAAATAGAAAATAAGGTGTTTTCAAAACATATTTTGGTTTTTTATGTTATTTTCACTTGTTTTTTGAGGATTGTTTTTAAAAAATGGTTTATTACACTTTAACCCCCAACCTATAGCGTGTTTTGGACATTACCCCTTCAAGTTCAAAATCGAGTAATGTATCATTCATCCTTTATAATTGCATGCAATGTGCATTTTTTTAGAGACAATGTTATTTTTTTTGTATGGAAATGCACGTTCTCTTTGTATGACCAAGGGCAAAATGGTCATTTTCTTAATAAGTGAGGGCAAAAGGGTCATTCCACTTTAACATTAATCTGCAACTCTTCTCTCTCCCGTCTCTTCTCTTATCAATCGCTTCTTCACTTGTTACCTAGTGAAGCCCTAAGCCGAAGCTTTCCTCACCCAATGAAGTTATTGCAAACCTGACATAAAAAAAAGACATGGAGTTTAATGGTAATTTTTTTACTTTCAATTCTTTAATGCGTAGAAACATGTCGGAAAGAGGGTTAGGGTTTTGTTCTGATCTTTCAAAAAAAATTAGGAAAATTCTAGGAGAATAAAACTCGGCCAAATTGAGGGTTAAGGTTTCATTTGATGTTTTAGAAGAGTGGGGAAATTTTAGGGGAAATTTGGGGAATTTTAGAGTTAAATAAATTATTTGGTGATTTTGCAAATTTCCACCTCACGGAAAAGGAGGAACAATAGACAAGGAGAAATTATGTGGGGTTTTTGGCATAAGCTTTGTGGAATAGGGATTTTAGGGCTTTGAAAGAAAAAAAAATGAAAGTTTGGACTTGGGGCTTCACTAGCAGCAATAAGGGAAGAAACGATTGATCGACCAAAAAAAGAAAGACAGAAAATTTAAAAAAGAATGACGATTTTGCCCTTGATTACACGGAGAGCATGTGTGTAGACCCCAAAATTTGTCCATTTAATTTATTTATCTATTATTATCTTTTTAACCTAATATTTTAAACTCATTTTGTTTTAATTTTTAATTTTCAACTTTAATTTTATTATTATTATTATTTATTTTTATTATTTATTTATTTTATCTTATTTTATTTATTTTTTATTTTATTTATTTTATTATTATTATTTTCTTTTCTTCCCCTTTTCTCTCTCATCCCCATGACAACCCTCACTTACCTTTATTTCTTCTTGCCATCTTCTTTCTTTTCTTCCAATTTTTTTTTCCCATTTTTCCTTTTTTCTTTTTTCTTTTCTTTTTCCCCACACCCATAACCCTTATTTTCTCCATCTTTCTCTCTCTCACCCCTCATATCATTACCGATAATGTCACTGACGTGGCCTCATGATAACGGCGATGACCATCTTGCTTCGACCACCCCTTATTTATTTTATTTCTTTTGTTTTTCTTTCTCTCTCTTTCCCTTTCTCTCTCTCCCTCATCCCCATGATGGCTACCCATCTCACCATTGCTACTAGCGACGCCACCGCCGACCGATAGTCTCCTCCACCACCGACGACTGCCCCCCCATCTCCGGCCGTATCTTCCATGTCTCTATTTTTCTCTCTCTATCTTTCTTTTCTCTCCACCCTGACACTCATTCTTTCCATTTTCATTTTAGAGGTAACCTTTTCTTTCTTCCTTTTGATTTCTACAGTGCTTTGTTTGGAGATCTGGGTTTTGTTTATTTGGGCTTTGGATTGTGTTTACAGGCTTTAAGGATGTTGGGCTTACATGATTGTTGATTTGGGCTGCAGATTTGTGTGATTTGGGCTTACATATTATTGGATTTCCTATTGGGCCTTTGATTTATTCATTTGGGCTTATTTTGGGTTAATTTATGTTTTCTATTTATTAGTGTTGGGTTTTGGCTTGTTGGATTGCTATTTGGTCTGATTTGGGCCTATTATATTAGTTGGATTTGGGATGATATATTTATTAAATCTTGTATTGGGCCTGACTCATTTTGCTTACATGGTTGTGGCATTTCTTTTTGTTGTTGTTGAGAGCGGGAAAACAAGTGCAGTGTTGATTGAGAGCAGTTGGGGTAGGTGAAGACAAGGCATGGGTTGAGTTGACTGAGGAACAAAATTTTTAGATTAAGAAGGAAAAAAACAAGCATTCTGGGAGAGAGGGAGGACGGCTAAAGGGGACGACTCTCTGGATTTTCGAAAAGAAACTCTCTCTGTATTTTCTTTGTTTTTTTTTTTTTTTTTCTATGAAAGGTTTGAGATGTTTGCGGGTATTTCTAAGTTTTGTTGAGGAAGTTGTGGAGAGCCACTAGATTTGGGATTGCATTGTAAATGGTATATCGATTATCCATGTCCTCTTTATTTTTATTTATTTTATACTTATTTTTGTATATATTGGATTTATTTTGGATGACCTTTTGGTATATATTGGTGTACGATCCATTTCCTTTCAAAATCTATTAAATGCTTCAAATTTTTGTTTCAAATTTTCATTAGTTTGGTTATTGTTGCATATGCATTTGAGTAATTTGCTTATTTATTTATTTGTTTATTTATTTTTTATTCGTTTATTTTGTGTTGTCCCTAATTCTCATATTATTAGTAATGTTTTTCAGTTTATAGAATATTTCAATGAACCGTTTCTTTTCAATTTCAAATTTATCTATTTATTAATTGATTATTTTATAATAATAATGATGATAACAGATTTAATATATATATATATATATATAATAATACCGTTTTATTTTTAAAAAATTATCAAAACCCGAAAATCATGTTTTTAATAAATTTGAGTTTTTTCTTCTTCTTTTTTTAATAATAAATTTGACATATTCCTTTTATATTAAATTAAAAATGACCTAAAAATAATAATAATAATAAGTTACAAAGCTTGTGGAACTTCCCTTCAAAAAGTCATTATTTTCTATTTTTTTTCTTATTAAAGTTGGAAAAAAAAATTCCTTTTTGGTAAATAAATTTGAATCAAACTATTGCTGCAAATAAATCTTTTTTTAAAAAAAAAAAAAGACATTTTTTTAGATAAGTTCATAAACAAAAATCTTCTTTTTAATAAAAGACAATTTTCTTTCCAAGCAAGTAAATATCCTTTATTTAAAGTTATAAAATTTTAAATAAATTTGTAGATAAATAAAATTGTAAGTGAAATTTTTGTTGTAGATGAAATTGAATTGAATTCTTTTTTACATACAATTGTGAAAATATAAGTTTTTTACTTAAACAAAGTGCAAAATTTTAAAGTTCTTTTTATTTTATTTATTTTTTTAAAAAAAAAAAAAAATAAATCAATTATCAAATTGTATTGCTCTTATGAATAAAACTTGAAAATTCATTTTTTAAATAAAATCAATTTATTTTTATTTTCTTTTTATATATTATTTTAATAAATTCTATTGATGCAATAAGTGCAAAAAAAAAAAAAAAAAAAAAAAAAACTTTTTTTGAAAATTAAATATAAATGAGATTGAATCAAATCACTTCAAGAAAATATTTTGTAAATAAATTAATTAAAATCACTCATTCAAAATTGTTTTTTATAAAATCCTTTGAAATTTTCGGAAAACTTTTTGTTTCAAATATTTTTTTAATTAGTTCAATAAATCAATTTGCATAATTTTATTGTCATTTATTTTGTACATTCTTGTAATTTTGTTTTGTTAGCACTTTTGTGTATATTGATTTATGTTATTAATTTTGGTATCCATGATTAATTAATTAATTGTCACAATTCCTTAATTTGTTTAGTAGAGACCGTATGTATACGGGCTTAGAGGGGTGCTACAACTCACCACCGTACCTTCCCAATAGGTAACCTGACCCCCGAAACTAGACTCGGTTTTTCATAGACCCGTTTTTCCTTCAAGAGTCAGACTTAGGGTTTTTTTTTCTTGTTTTTTTTCCCTTTTAAAAAAATTAAAATAAGTGGCGACTCCAAGTCTTTTTCTAAAAATCAAATTTTCAACAAATAAATAAAAAGCGAGTTGGTCATCAAGTGGGAACGCATCAAGCGAAAATGTAGGGTCCACAAAATTGCGACTCCACTGAGGATGTTTAGAAGGTCAAACTTAAACTCAAGTTGAGGCAAATGTGGCGTTTGATTAGTCGGTTGATGGATAACTTCCCTTTGTGCTTCTCTATGCTTGAGTGATCATAGCACATAAAGGATTTTGATGTGGTGATTTTTTATGCTTGATTGCTATATCCATTTGCGACATTGACATGCTGATGATATTGATTGATTATCTTGCTTATCTTAGTGTATCGAATATGCTCTTGCCATGATTATCCTGCTCACTTTGTTGTATATCTTGTTTGTCTTAGTGTCGATTATCTTGATTATATATTATCTTGATCACCTTTGAGCATGCTATCCTCGTTACTATTCATCTTGATTGCTATATTTCTTGCTTAGCTTGTGTGTAGATTTGGATGATATACATGTGCTTTGCATGATTGTCTGTTGCATGACTTCTCTCTTTCCGTGTGATTACATGAGTTGCTTGTCTATGTGGGACACACACCTATCCCCTTGTCTCCAAGTCCCTAGTCTCGGTCAACCTTGTTTTACTTGATCTCGTATTTGATATGAGACTTGTTTTATTTCCTCTTCGACCGAGCTAGTGATTAGGAATAGGGTCTAGTGATGGGTTATATATATGTTTGAGAGCATTTTGGAGGTGGCTGACACATTGGTGCTGATTGGAGTCCGAACTTTGAAGACTTGTACAGCCTAGAGCTAGATTTTAGGATATTTGTGACTAGTGTATTTTCTTTTAGTTTAATAGGATTTTCGAATGCATCCACACCACTCATTGTGCACCTTAGATCATCAATGAGTTATCAAAGTTGTGAGATATGCCAGCCATTAGGAGAGCCTTCACCATAGGAGCCCCCCTGGGATGTTGAGGTAGTGCATGTGTGGAGGTGATGACCACCTTGCATGGAAGTGCCCCGTCTCTTTGGAGGCGTGTAGAGGGTTGTGTACCACCGAGAGTACGATTGCTTCTACTAGGATCCTTCAAAGTTTACCCCTCTTCTTTTTAGAGCCATCTTGACCTCATAGGTTGAGCCTTAGATCCTTCGATAAGGATTTCCTTCCTTACACGTGGGTGCATCTGAGAGCCTTCAAAGCCTCTTTTGTCTCCAATTGAGAGTGCTTAGAGATCGGTACGAGTTTCAGTATAAGTTGGATCACCTTTTGTCATGTCATCTTAGATTATTCTTTTCACT